>NC_030859.1:12556105-12566578 GCF_000208745.1 Theobroma cacao | reverse complement strand
GATTAAGAAGATTGAAATTTCCTAAATGCAAAGTAAACATGAAGTATGTGGAAATAATTAAAGCCATTAATTTTCCCGAACGCTGAGGATATGTACAGGAATGAGTATGGTGTGTTAATGATATTGTAAACTACACAATAGTGTATGAGGATGGGATGAATGAATGAAAGTTGAGAAATTTAATATGGAATGAAGTAATAAGATAGTGATTTGTATACCTAAATAAGTATAAAATGCGACCAAAATCGGTATGATTGGATGGAGTTATGGTTCAAGTTTAATGGTAGTAATAGAAGCATGCTTGGTGTCTCGATATAAGAGATCATAATTGTGAAGGCTATTGTTAATATGATTTTAAAGGATAATAATAGACATAAGTGAAGTACTCGAGTTGAATTGGAGGTAAATGAGGTGAACAAATCAAAATTCCCTATAAAAAGGAAGACATAAGAAGTCGAGCATTAGATGAGAAAACAATACCCCCACATTTTCTCTAAGTTCAGTACATGAAATTTTGAGGTCAAAATTTTATTTTAAGGGGGGTAGTGTCACGACCCGGAATCTCCCTCAAGCCCATGACAACCACCGCGTTGTCCCAATTGACACTCATTACTCGAAATGCCAATCAGAACCTCGTAAGGCTTACATATCAGTTTCTTGCCTTTCTTGTGAGCAATCGTTCTTAAATATTCTATTTTAAACAATTACTAGTCGTTTTTGGCTCAAGTAAATCAAAAGACAAAAATATATCATTTTTTTATATAAAACAATATAAAATAGAAACACGTGTAAATAATCTTTTGTAACGTGAAAGTAAAATAAATTCATACATACAAAATTTTACAAAGTTATAATGTACAATAATAATTACAATGACAAGTGGCCCAAAATACACCCAGTGTTGGTGCTAGTAACCTACTGTCTGTGAGATAGAGGGGTAAACTGGAATCCTCGACAAAATCGGGTATCTACAAGCTACAACAAGCTTAAAATATTTGGAAAGGAGGTAGATGAGATTTTTAATCCCAATGAGTAAACAGACATTATCATAAATATCTAAAGGCGAGTAAAATGGAGGCAAGTTTAAACAACATATCACAAACCATTTCATAAGGTTTTCAATTTATTTCTTAAACCATAAAATATTTGTAATTTACCAAAATAGTTGTTAAGGCTTTTGACTTTTATTAAAAACAGGGCTCATGCCAAAACTAATCCTCGAGGATACCTTGGCCGAGGCATCTAACTGAGTTTGCCAAGGTTGTTAAGATATTTACATGTGAAACACATTTTTATTTTTAAAACAAGTCGTTCCTTGGTGTTGGCCGAGTTACAGATTCACGTGGGGGTTCGATGTGAAGTGAGCTCTAATACTACCTCGAGAGTTACCCTCCTCGCCTCTACAACCAGAGTAATTGCATAACCGGGTTTACTGTGCCCCTCTAATAGGCAGTCCATGGAAACCCGTCACTGCAGTGACTAAACCCACCAACTTTAATAAAATTTCGACAGTATAACGTGGCTTTTATTTATTTACCTAGCCTGCATAGTAAAAGACAGCTTACATAAATTCCCAATGTAATTATCAAATATAGCCACATATATACTCATATATCATAATCCATTCATAGGAAAATATATTTTTCAAAACAATTGGCAGCCTCAAATTACTCAATTTCATGATTAAAAATTTCTTATTTTAAATAAGCAACACAATGAATTTATTTGGCACATTTATTTCTAAAACATCAAAAGTCCCATTTTAATCTCATTTTTCGTTTCACAAAATACATAAAGATCATTTAAAAATAAAATCTAGATAATTTACAATAATAATAGGTTTACTCACCGTTTGTACAAACTAAATGCTTTCTAGGTGCCCCGATCACTGTTCGTCGGGTACGACTTCCTTGCCTTTACCGGAAGGCTCTCCTCCTAAACACATTGCAAAATTTACCCAATTCACCACATTGATGCTAAATCACTATATAATTGACTTAAATCCTATACTAATGCATGGTATGAAATGCAATAGCCTAAAATGGCTTAAACGTGGTATTAACCTATTTTTGGCACTTTACCCGTTAAATTGCTAATGCACTCCATTTTAGCTCTAAATTGTCCCATTTTCTCTCCAACATTTCTAACCATTAAATATCAGCCAATAACCCTCTAAAATCACCAAAATCAGCTCACTTTCCTCCTTGAAAAATTCGGCCAAAAATGGGACATTAACTAAGTAAATTTTTCACTTTGTTTTTCTATCACATTGAACCATTTTTCATCATTTTCTCTTCATTTCTCTTAGAATAAAAATCAATTCATCATCATTGTACATCATTGAAGATTCAGCCAAGGGTGGGTATTGTGAAAATTTCATGCTTTCTTGTCCAATTTGATTTCTATACACATTTAACTAACTAAAACTATCAATTTAACTAAAAATCAAAACATAAAAATTTCAAATTCCCCCCCCCCCCTTCGAATTTCGGCCAGCCCTTGATATCACTTTTTGATCTCTCTCCTCAAGCATGATAAATGGAAATAAAGGCATAAGAAAGGTAGAAATCAAGCTAAAGTCAAAAAATCTTACTGTTAGACGCGTAAACGGTTGAAAAACGTAATTTACCCTTTGAATTTTCTAGTTTTGCTTTGGTTTTTCTCTTTTCTTCCTTTCCTCCCTATTTTCTCTCTTGTTCTCTCCTTATGGCCGGCCATCACTTAATATGGGGTTTAAATGGGCTGACTTTTCATTAAAATAATATTAAATCATTAAAAAAATGCCATGTGTCACTTTTCTGTTGGCTTGTTTTTAAAATTTCATCTTTTAAACTTCAATTTTTCACCACTTACAATACCATAGTTATTCATACCAAAAATAAATAAATCCTATGATTTTGACAAGTTTTGGGTGGTGAAAATTACGATTTTTACCCTGGAACGATAAAATTGCCATTTTGCCTCTATGTTCCGAAAATTTTCGGAATTGAAAATTTTCACTTCCTATCATTAAATTATACTCCAAATAGTTAATCTTGATCAAAAATTTCACTCCATGATCAAATTATTATCTTAGGTGGCAAAATAACGATTTTGCCTCTGAACATCAAAATTTTCAATTTTACCCCAAATGAACCTTCGAACTCCGAACAATCTTTTTTAGTCATTCTTCGACTGTAAAATATTAAATTTCATCCTACAATTCCTATTTAAACTAGTTCGAGGTTAAATCCACTCAAGTGTACCTTTAGGTATAATACCGGGTTTCGTCTATTCTTAGAGACTTTTCTAGCATAATAACATGCTACTCAGTGCATGTATGTCATGACATGCGTTTATAAGGTCGGGTTTTACAGGTAGTGTTGTCAAGCCCGACCTTATAAAATACTTGCCATGTCATTCATATGATTGACAATATGCTTGCATACTTAGAAAGCCCCGAAAGAAAAATCGTTAAAAGACGACAATGTACTAAATGGTACAATTAAGTTAATTTAAGCCTCCAACTAGATCAAATGGAGAATTTAAAATGAAATTAAGAATATTAAAGTCCCAGAATGGTTTAATATGGTGATTTGGAGTTCGAGGATCAATTTGTAGTTAAATCAAAATTTTCACTGTCTAGGGGCAAAATGGTCATTTACCACCTATGGACACAATGAAAATTTTTAGAAAAGATTTTTTTTGGCCCCATTTGACTTATTGGAGTATGATTTGAGTATTGAAGTATGATTTGAGGTTTAGAACTGAAAAAGTTTAATTTCGGTGATTTCTAGAGTGTAGGGGCAAAATCGTAATTTTACCACCTGCAGACAAAATTTGAGATTTTGAGAGAATTTAGAACAAATTTGACAAATTGGAGAATGGTATGAGTATAAGGAATGAAAAATATGTCTATGGTAAATTTTTTAGTTTTTGGGGCAAAATGTAATTTTTAACTTTTATTGGGGCAAAAGTGTAATTTCAAAAAATTACTCCACCAAGACTTTGGATAAGTCTGAGAATTTTATCTAAGCTATGGATATGTGGGACAAGTGTATGGTGAAAATTTGAAAACAAATGGATGGGTAGAATTTAAGGAATTAATAAAACAAAAAAAATGAATAAAATAATATTGTATTATTATAGCCTTTAAAAAGTCAAAATTTCCAGAATTCTCATCATATTCAAGCCGTCCAAACCAGGAGAGAAAAGGGGGAAAAGAAATAAGAACCCTAGCTGAAAAATTTGGGGAAAATCAAAAGAAATCAAGAAATCAAGCATTAAAAAGGAAAATTTCATTGATTTTCCTTGTGATTTTCACTACCCATGCATTTTTCTCATTTCCATGCAAAAATTAGAAAGTGGGTACGGAAACCCATGCTGGCCAAACCTCCATGGATGAGTTTTGAGGTTGAGTTTTGGTTGATTTTAATTGAATTAAGTGATTTTAGCTAGGTTATATTGAAATATAGCAAAAATAAGCTAGAGAAATAATTTTCTCCCATTGAAACCCATTATGCCAAATTTTTTAGGGGAATATTGGCTGCTGATCTTGATGTTTATTTGAGGAATTATGATGAATAATGATGAATTATGAGCCTAGAAAAATAATGGGAATTTTTAGAGCAAATATACTAATTTTTACCCACTAGGGGTATTTTTGTAATTTACTGTTGGGACTGATAATTTGCACCACATTGAGGGACATTAAGTCAATTTTGGTGCAATTGAGGTATAGAAACTAAAAAAAATTAATTTAGAGTTTAAACGGACACTTATATCGATTTATCAAGTAAAAGACCGAAATAGGCTAACACCGTGTTTAGGCAAAATTTAGACATTTTTGCATTCCATATCATGCATTAGTAGTCTAAATTAGTTTAATTTCAATTTAGTACTAATGTGGTGAATTTCTCGATTTTGTACTGTGTCAAGGTGGTGAGTCCTCCGATAAAGGCAAGGGAATTGCACCCGATGACCAATAGTTTGAGTATTTCAAAAATCCCCACTCCAGACACTATGAGTAACCTTACCATCATTTTAATTATCTAAAGTATGTTTTTATTCGTTTTTGGTGAATTTTATGAAAATGAGTTCAAATGGTAAATTTTTATGTTTTGTAAACAAAATGAGTTTACATGAAAATATTTTATAAATTGTCTTGAAACGAAATAACGATTTTGAAAATAGAGTAATTGGAGACCACTGATATGTTGTAAAGTTAAAATTGAATTAATGACTTATGTTATTGTATTGGCATGACTGGTTGGACTGTGTTTTTTATGAATTATATGAATTGCTTTATTTACCCTTGCAGGTTGGGTAGTAATATATTAGCCCTGTCATGTTGTCAAAATTTTATTGTATGGTGGGTTTGACCTGCTACAGTGGGCTATTTTCTGTGGACTAGCCTATCAGAGGGGCACGAAATCTTGTTATATTTTTACCTCGATTGGAAATGCGAGTAGGGTAACTCTCGAGGTATAACTTTTAGAGTTCACTTCACGCCAAACCACCACGTGAAGGGGAACTCGGCCGACGCCAAGGAACGACTATGTTTTCAAAATAAAAACATGACTTTAAAATAGCCTTGGCAGACTTAGTTGGGATAGCCCTCGGCCAAGGTATCCTAGTTAAGTGAGTATGATAATAATTTTTGGCATGAGCCGAGCTTTTTAAGAAATTCATAAGCCATACTGATTACTTGCTTTAAATAAATTGATTTCATTTGGTTGAACTAAGTTGAAAGATGATGAATTACAGTTTGATGAAATGTTTTAATAGTCTCCTTTTACTCGACTTTAGATATTTTGAGTGATGTTTGTTTACTCACTGTGATTTTATAATCTCACCACCCTCCTTTCCACCCATTTCAGGCTCATAATAGATTATAGATAACTGATATCGGCGAGGATTACAGTTGAACTTGCCACATTAAAAAACTGTAGGTTCATTTTTTTTGATACTTTTGGTCATTCGTGGGCCCACGTGTCATTGTAAATTAAATTCTATACTTTGGTTATCTGCATTATGGTATGTAGGAATTTATTTTGCTTTTACGCTGTAAAAATTATTTATGTAGTGTTCTTAAAATATTGTTTTAGGTGAAAATTGAATATTTTATTTAATATTTTTATTTTATTCTAACAGTCATAATTTCATTTTAAACGAATGTTTTAGACATCCAAAATTATTTTTGATTATGAAATATGTGTTTTCCACTTACATACTATATTTTTAACTGATTTTGAGATTTTTGAGATAAATGACCAAAATACTTTTGTGAGACGAAAATTATTATTTTATTTATTTAAGTTGGAAACAGTTTAAAATCTTTTAGAATGTGGTATTTGGCAACAGTTACCCACAGGGGAAATGAGAAGCTGATATTAAAGCCTTGTGGGGTTTCGGTTGACATTCCGAATAATGAATGTCAATCGAGACGCCGCGACGGTTGTCACGGGCTCGATGGGAGTTCCGGGTCGTGACAAGATCACTCATTTGATTTCATTTGACTATGACAACATGCATCGGGAATGGTGTGATTTGATTTGAAATATTAATATGTGGTGACCACTATGAATGGGATTTGATGAAAAGCTTTGAGATAAGCAAATTATATGCAAATGAGATTTAAGGTTGCACTCGACAACTAGGGTGTGCCTATGAAGCCTAGTTTAAAGATAAGCTTGGAATCGATATGATTTGCTATAAAGACATAGAATTTGAGAATTTGTGGATATGATACGTCATTGAGATGTGATCTAGTAGGACTTGATATAATGAGTTGTGCATGTAAAATATTAGAATGATCCTCGCACCTTCGGATTGCAGATGTTTGAATATGAAATTTTTACGTTTATATGGGCCTAAATATATTTTATATGTAAAATATTATGCTGTGATAACATCCTCTTACTGAGTATTAGACGACTTACCCTTTGTTGTACCATGTGCAGATAAGAAAAGCTATGGGGTTACGTGGCAAGTGTTGTCGATTGGACAGATACATAATTGGCATCTGGTAGGTTTCCATCCCAATGTGTCACTCCGCTGAGTCTGTATGGGCTTTTTGCCTTTTCATTTTGGTTAGTTGTAAATCTATCAAGCATGATGTGCCATTTGAATTGTATAAGGGTTGTTATGTACGAACCCGATTTGATGGCCAATGTATGGCCTTATGATTATTTGAATGGATATGAGCCAAGGGTAATATATTTGAATTTTATTACAAATATTTGAACATTCATTCCTTTCGCTATGTGTTATGTGGTTTGAACTCTAAGGCATGCTTGGGGTCTCGTGGGCTTTGCCTACCTAGCTCACGCGTCGGTCATGAACCCTTGGCCTTGGGTCTTGACAAAGTTGGTATCAAAATGCCTAGGTTAGAGTGTCTTATGTAAACTTGTGTCTATCAGCAAAGTGTCGAGATTAATGTAGAGTCTTGTTCATGATTTGTGACTATTGCACAAATTATAAGCAAGAGACTACATGAACACCCAAGTTTTTAGTAAACTAGCCTACCAACTTTGTCACAACCTAAATCCTGAGCCATGATAGGCGTATGGGCCCAATGGGCATAGCCCACTAAGCCCAAGCAAGCCTCTTTATAAGATTTTATTCATCATTCTATCAATCATACATCACCATTCCTAAAGTCACATTTCATAATTCTCAACTATAAGTATTTCAGTAATATACTATGGCAACCAAATACTTACATTGGTATCATCCTAAAATAAAGTCATCCATTGCCAACTCATAGTGGCATCATCGATCCAAAATATACATATATTGTTTATAACATAAATCTTAGCAATTTACATCAAGTGTACATGTACACATGCAAAAGACCCTTGACTACCAGCGGAGTGACTTTGGGTATAAATACTGCTACTGAATGCCATGGTACCTACCAAAGGCGAGTATAAGTGAACACCTCAGTCTAGGTCCCAACTACCTCCGAATTTAAAAAACATGAAGTTGAAAAGAGTGAGAATAAATCCAGTGAGTGAACATAGAAAGGGAACAAGCAAATGATATGGAAAGTTTTAGAAAACACGATGCACTTGTGTTAAAAACAATGCAATTTAGCTTAATTTCTTGTTAAAACCCCTCAATTCAGCCCTTGATTATTTAATACCTTAGTGTTAAAGGATCCATGATTAACAATGAAGTTAAAGAGTGAGAACTATAGCAGATTTCCAAACAAGACAAAGAGTTTCTCGCTGTATTGAGAATCAAATTTGACTGCGGCGAGAATAGCGACTCCCTAAGGTAGAAAGTTTCTTGCCACGGCAAAAATCAATTTGACTGTGGTGAGAATAGTAACTTCTAAGGCAGAAAGTTTCTCGCCATGGTGAAAATCAATTTGGCTGTGGTGAGAACAGTAACTCCTAAGGCAGAAAGTTTCTTGCCGCGGCGAAAATCAATTTAGCTATGACAAAAATGATGTTCTTTGTAATGCCCTTATTTAGATTTGATTTATATATATTGGCTCGCCCTTAAAGCAATTTATATATCATAAACAAACCGGATGCTATGTGTAAACATGTATACAAGAATTTATACGAGTATATATATCTACTTTATATATTTACATATGTATCCATATGTAACTTCAAACATACATCAAGGACATTCTCCTCACCCCCAAAATAGTTTACATGGTTCAGCGCATAAAACTACCAACGTCACCCTGGCTCATGTGCACTCCCACACCACACATAGCTAATACCGTCATGTGCACTCCCACACCACACATGGCAATTCATCATCATAACCGTCATGTGCACTCCCACACTACACACGGATGGTTGTAGTTATCATACAATATTACCTTTCAAGGCATAATGTACATATCAACATGTAAACAAAAATATTTACACATGTAATACCCTGCACCCTTGTTGGACACAAATAAGACCTTATTGATCAAACGAATGATCGTTTGATGGGAATTGGCGTGCTAAAGAGCAACAAAGGATGAAATGAGCGTTCAAGAATAAAATGCTTCAGGCGTGCAGAAATAATAATTAAATAATAATTTTTTCGTTGGAGAGGAATTAGTAAGCTAAAAGATGATTCGGAAGTAAACCGAGATGTAATGATGTGTTTCGGGACCAAAGAAGGCAGGTGAAAAATTTTTAAATAAAATAATATTTTATTCAACAAAATAATATTAAAATATTAATATTTTATATGTTGTCAGAATTAGTCATGAAAAATGGAATATGACTAATTTAAGTGGGAGAGAAGAAGTAAAGAAGAATTTTGAAGGAAAACGACGATAATTGTGTCAGCGTGATTTTATTAAATCGAGCTAACACGGGTAAGTAAATATTTAAATATTATAGTAACACCGCGTTGAAATGCGATCTCGATATTTTGATTAGACACATATAAGAAAAGGAAGATAGAAGGAAATTAGAATTTTTACACGTGTCGAAAGAATTAATTTTAAAATATGAAAATTTGAAGGAGGTGTATTAAATAAAATGAAGTTAAGGCATAATATGTAAATTTTATTATTTTGAAGAAATAAAAATAAAATGGATGATAAAATAATGAAGAAAAGATGTTGAAAAGTCAAACAATATTTTTTATGTACATGAGTGGCCACATGAGTCAAGAATGGAGTAAGGACAAAAACAAAAGAAAGAAAAGTGCGTGGCGGATGGAAAAGGTGCACAAGTTTTTTTTGACTTTCAATTTCAATCCCATATGAGTAAAAACAAGCAAGACAAAAATAAAAACAAAAGAAAGGAAGAAAGACAAAAAATAAAGAAAACAAAAGAGAAAAATGTAGAAATGATGATGGGGCAGGCCATGTGAGATGAAAGAAATGAAAAAGAGATAAAAGAGAAAAAGGAAAGGAAGTCGTTTGAGAGTGGGAGAAGAGAAATAAAGAAAAGAAAGAACCGTGGGAGGGGAAGAGAAAAAAGAACGGTTTAAGAACCGTGGGAGAGGAAGAGAAAAGAAAACGGTTTTGCTGCACTTTGAGGAAGGAAAAAAAGAGCTTTTGCTGTAATTTTTGGACGAAGAGGAAAGCTTAAAATTTATGAGGTAAGAAGCTGATTTTTGCTACACTTTGAGAGTGAAAATTCGATTCTTTTTAGAGGGATTTTGGTACTAAAAATTCAAGGTTTTTGCTGTTGAATTTTGAGGTTATGTTGTTGGAAATTTTTAGAGGTTTTGCTGCCATTGAAGGATAACTTTGGCTGTTGAAAATTTGAGCTGTTTGCTGCCAATTTGTACAGAAAAATTAGAGCTGTTTGCTGGTAGTTTGTGCAAAAAAATTAGATAGCTTTGTGTGTCACGACCCAAATTCTAGGCCATGACCGGCGTAAGGGTCCAATGGACGTAATCCATTAAACCTAAGCAAGCCTATTATTTATCTTACTTATAATTCCATCTAATATCACTAAGTCATATTTCATAACTTTGAATCAAAATAGTGATATACATTGCCAACTCGTACTGGCATTACTC
>NC_030859.1:12550454-12554127 GCF_000208745.1 Theobroma cacao | reverse complement strand
GGCCAAGGTATCCCCGAGGATTAGTTTTGGCTTAAGCCTTGTTTTAATAAAAGACATAAGCCTTAACAATTATTTTGGTAAATTACAAATATTTTATGGTTTAAGAAATAAATTGAAAACATTATGAAATGGGTTGAAATTTGTTGTTTAAACTTGCCTCCTTTTTACTCGCCTTTAGATATTTATGATAATGTCTGTTTACTCATTGGGATTGCAAAATCTCACCCAACTCCTTTCCACCCATTTCAGGTTCAGTATAGACTGTAGATAGCTGATCTCATTGAGGACTACCATTGGATCTGCATTTTCCAAACCGTAGGTTCACAATCCTCTTTACTTTTGTTTATTCGGGGGCCCGCTTGTTATTGTAAATCAAATTAAATATTTTGGCTTACTGTATTTCAGTATGTATAAATTTATTTAGCTTTTACGTTATAAAAATTATTCACGTATAACTCTATAAATATTGTTTTATAAGAAAATATAATATTTTCCTTAATATTTCTTTTATTTTCTTATTATATTCAAATAACCGTAATTTCGTTTTAAATGAAGATTTTAGACTTTTAAACTCATTTTGAGTATGAATTATGTGTTTTGTACTTGTATATTACGTTTTAGCCAGTTTAGAAATTTTTGAGAAAAAAATGACCAAAATATCCCTGTGTGGCGAAAATTTTATTTTGATTGTTTTTGATCTAAAATAGTGTATATTCTCTAAAAACTAGATATTTAACAACGATTGCTCACAAGAAAGGAAAGAAACTGATATGTAAGCCTTACGGGGTTCCGGTTGGCATTCCGGATAATGAGTGTCAATTAGGGACGTTGCGGCGATTGTCATGGGCCTGAGGGAGGTTCCGGGTCGTGACACATACAATGTCTACAACATGTATTCTAATAATTTACATTAAGTTTGTCTATAAAAAACAAAATAACACTCGACTTCTAGCGGAGTGACTCGGATGAATATACAGCTATCAAATGCCGATACACCTACCAAAAGATGGACCTTGAACTCTGAATCACTATTCTAAGCCATTTTGTGGGTTTTAAAATTTTCAAATTCCTCTTAGAATTTCTATTTGAACTAATTCAAGGCTCGATTTAACTTAGTTGTACCACTCGGTACAATACCGTCTTTTAATCGAGCTTGACAAGGTCTCACATTGTGCTGCCAAAATTGAGAAGTTTTGCTACTGGAAATTTGAGCTGGAAATCTACTGATTTTATAGCAAAAAATGGCAGCAAAAAGGGTTAGAAAATGAGGCTTTTGGTGATCGATTTTGAGAGGAAAGGAAGAGAGGAAGCCACGGTGGTGAAGAAAGCAAGCCACAATGGTGAAGGGAGTGACGAGTTGGAAAGAAACAAAAAAAAGAAGAAACATGGAATAGAGAAAAAGAAAGAAAAAGAAAAAAAATAAATAGAAAATAAGTGAGCATGGCCTAATAGGAAATAAAAAAATTAATAAATAAATAGGCTTGGCCCACATAGGAAAAAATTTGAAAAGCCCATGAAGGGGGTGGGGTCCAAAGGTCATAAAGAAATGAAAAAGGCCCAATGGTAAGTTAATGTAATATTTTAAGGTTTATGGGTAGTTTAATATTGTGCATATTTTGGATAAAAAATATGCAAGTTGCTTAAGGAATTTTTAATTAAGTTGCTACCCATACAAATGTGTGATTAAGTATACTGAGTTTAAATTGTTGCTAGGAAAGTTTGTTGTGGAGGCATGCCGAACGAAGTATGTGACTGACAAATAGGAATAATTATATACGCGTACGAATCAATAATGAAGTAATATCCCACTATTATGAGGTGAGTAGGGGGTGTCAATTTTAAAAATTTTGTATATATATACATGTACATATATTTTACGTGAAGTGCAAAATTTATGGAAAGCATGCGTTGATAGAATTTTAAGGAATTGTGGGTGTAAGTTATTTTTAGAAATCATTTGGAATATATATATATTAGACGTAAAGTGTTTTAAACCAAAAAACAAGCTTTTCGAAAAGATTTACATCAAAGGAAATTGTGCCTTATTGTTTATGTGGTGTGCATTCATGAAATTTATTACTTATTCACCATGCTATTTTGATACAAAATATCATGCAAATATTTAGCATGAACATCTTACAAAAAGAGAGTTTTAACGTGATTTGGGGATCGATATTTTGAGAAAGATTTAAAATATCCCCTTGAAGATCAAATTTGAATTCTTTTAAAAGGTGATTTCATTTTAACCAAGAAATTCAAGAGTAATTGGAAACTGTTACTTGTTGTGTTATAAATTTTATTTTGAATCAAATGGCCTATGATAATGTGGGCATGATTGGCTGGATTGGTAAATGTGTTGAAAATGTATAAACTGTTGTTTGCCTTGATAGGCTAGGTTATGAAATAATTGCCATGTCATGCTATTTCAAAATTTATTGTATGGTGGGTTTAGCTTGCTGCAGTGGGCGGGTTCCATGGACCAGCCTATTAGAGGGGTATGGTAACCCCGTTATATTCTTGCCTCGGTTGGAAAGACGTGTAGGGTAACTCCCGAGGTACAACTTCAGAGTTCACTTCACACCAAACCACCACGTGAGGGTGAACTCAGCCAACACCAAGGAATGATATGTTTTCAAAATAAAAATATGATTTATGCGTACATGACTTTGTAACAGCCTTGACGGACTCGGTTGGGATAGCCCCAGGCCAAGGTATCCCTAACAACCGAATATGAGAATGATTTTGGCACAAGCCAAGTTTTTAAGAAAGTCATAAGCCATGTTGTTTATTTTTGACAAAAATGAAATGGTTTTATATGAGTTGAAATAAGTTTTAATATTATAAATTATATTTCTTTGCATGGTGAAAATGGAATTAAACGATTTTTCGCAACTCTCCTATTTGTTTATCTGTGAAATGAATTTGTAATTCCTCGCATATGGGGTGAGTTATGATTTGTGCATGATTTGAAATATTATTTGGTTTCGCGGGAGCTTGCAAAATTTTATTGATTTGATTCGAAAATGATTATTAACATATTTGATGCGAAAATTTTTATTACCTCGATTATTTATACTTTATAAGAAATTCTCGATTTCTATATAAGGCACAAACCCTTGTTTGAAATGAATTGCTTTTATAATCTTGCATTTTTATATTCAACTGATCTGTCGTTTACTTATTTTTCCATCTACGCCCTACTCACTGAGTCGATGATTATCACTGAGTCTATGAGACTCACACCCCTTTATTTTTCCTTTTGCAGATAGGGTCAGCCTAGCGTGTAGTTAGTGACGCGTTCGGTCCATCGTGAATAGGTAAAGGCATCTCCTAGCAATTTAATCCGAGTCGCTCTGCTGTTAGAGGTCAAGTCGTAGTATTTTATTATTAAGTTGTAAACGAATTCTAAATCTTTATATAAGCATTAATTTGGACATTATAGATTTAATGCATATACTTACGAATAAAAGGAAAATGTTTGTGTCACGACCCGGAACTCCCCATCGAGCCCGTGACAACCGCCGCGAAGCCCCGACAAACATTCTTCATCCCGAATGTCGATCGAAACCTCGCAAGGCTCTCGTATCAGCTTTCGCACTTCCCCGGTGAGCAATAGTTATCAAATAATCAAAATACAAAGGATTACAAATCATTTCCAAATCATAACATAACA
>NC_030859.1:12526728-12547625 GCF_000208745.1 Theobroma cacao | reverse complement strand
TCGAACTCCGAATCACCATATTAACCCATTCTGGGACTTTAAAATTCTTAATTTCATTGTAAATTCTCTATTTGATCTAGTTCGAGGCTTAAATCAACTTTATTGTACCTCTAGGTACAATACCGACTTTTGTAAATTTTTCAAGACTCTCTTAGCATGTAAACATGCTATCCACCACATGTATGTCATCACAAATATTTCTGTAGAGTCGGGCTTGTCATCTTCTCCCCCACTTGGATCAACCATATGATCCTCCTTCTTGATTGACTTCGACATCCGGCTAAATATTAATATTTTAATATTATTTTATTAATAAAATATTATTTTATTCTAAAAATTTTATCTTGTCTCCTTGGTACCCAAAATACCTTATTATGCCTCACTTGACTTCCAAATCGCCTTTTATCTCACAAATTCTCCTCCGATAAAATTATTATTATTTTATTATTATTTTCTCACTTGCGAAACATTTTATCCTAAACTACTCCTTTCGTCTTTTATCACTTCTAAACATTTTAATTGACCTCAATTTGCATTTGATCAACTTTATTTATCACCATATCAAAGTATGGGGTATTTCAGTTTGCATTGATTATATTTATGGTTCAATTTACTATATGAAAGTATCAATATTATATGGTGATTGAATGTAGTGGATTAACGAGCAAATTCTAGACAGGCTTGTTCTAGACTTGGCGGGTCTTTTTCGAAAGTCTTGGACGTCCGTAGCAACCTGGGAGAGGTCTTTGCAATAGTGGTATCAGAGCCTTAGGTTAGTTGAGTCATAAGATATTCTTGTGTCAAATAGCGGAGTAGTGGAGTCGACGTAGAGTCTTGTTTATAGTTAGTGATTGTAGCACCGATTATAGACAAGAGGCTTCGTAGACTCTTTATCTTAGAAAACCACCTTATGTAATCATAAGTGATGATTAAATAACAATAATTGATTGTCGATATCCGGGTTTGAGATGTCACCCGAGATACGAACTATTGTTGCAAATATTTTAAGTAAATGCTTCTAATGAAAGGGTGATATGATGATATACTCCTTCGACCAAGAGTGGAGGAAAGTGGAGTCAGACTAATAAGTCCGTAATAACCCATTCACTTGGTGGAGTTAAAACTTGAGCCATGATTGTCAATGGAAAGAAATTGATGACTGTGGACGATATTTGAGGACGATATAAAGGAGAACCTACAATAATGATAATAAGAGGTATATTTTGACTAGAATAAATAATGATCATTGAGATCCACTCGAGGTTTATAAATTTAAGTATTAAGGAGATGTAAACTGATGCTCATGTTCACGGAAGTTAGTGCATTGTGATGATTAAGTTTGTTCTGCTTATATATATAAATGGTGCTGAACTTTCGAGATATTTTAAATGCGAATATGTGGTGTATAGCAGCTTAAATGGAGCTAGTTTTGAATCTAATTAAGTAACAATGAGATCCCAAGGTTTGATGGAACTATGCTAGGTTGTAGTTATTAGTGCATGAATTAGCTCAAGGTTGAAATTAAATATTGGCGATAATGTCGAGGGACATTTAAGTAAAATCTATATTAAGTTTTATAAATATCAAAGTTGATTGTGTAGATGTTAAAGGGAAAGTAGTGGTATATTGGTGTAAAGTGATAACACAAGGACGATTGAAGGTAGTCCCAATAATGAAATTCGTTAATGAGAATCCCCTTATGTAGAAATTGAAATTCAAAAATGCAAGAGGTGCGTATGACTCCCATGAATTTAAATCTTAAGTGAGTAATTAATATCAAAAGGAATAAAGATGTATCCGATGGAAGTACAAAAGGTAAATGAGAATGAGAATCACTTTTAGGAATTGTGATATTGTATAAGATCCAGTGATCTCATCAAGATGAACCTAAAGAGTCAATAAGATCATAAAGCATATGCGGATACCAGATTGTGATTGGATTAACGATGAAAGAAATACGAATGTTGTTACAATCGAACTTAAAAACTTTAAGGATAATTAATGTAATCATACCAAGTTAGTTCAATATGGTCCAGATTAATAACACAAACACTTTAGGGTGATCTTAAAATAATGTCCATTGGGAACCAATAAGTGGGATGTTAATAAGCATACATTGAAATGTTAAGGTCATGAAAGGCTTTGGAGATCAGCCTTTGATTATTTAAATTTTCAACGAAATTATATTAAAGGAAGTGTTTAAGGGTTTTGGAAATGTATGGAAAGGTGTGAGAATGCACTAGTTTGACTATTTATAAGAGTTCAAACTTGGATGGTCACAATGGCTGGTGAGTAACCAAACAATGTGCAAGTAAATGAATAAAGGGAGTTATGATTGGTAGGTAAGAGTGGAACTCTAATGATGAGATAGTGTTCACTGCTTTCGCCATTGAACTATAAGTTATGAACTTGTATCCACTCTGTGAACACCTTGATGATATAGTTCAAGAAATTTTTCGCTATGAGAAACATTAAAGCTTAAGGAGCAAAGGCTATATAGTCAAGTTGGGATTCATGGCTAATATGTCACATAAGTATGAAGATGAATTGTAAACATATAAGGATGTTTGGAAATGGTGGTTTGAGGCAATGATTATCTCGTCGATATCTAGATCTGATGAAGTTGTGGTCTCGATATGCTTGTAAATACAAGACATAAATTATGAAATATACCTTCCTCATCAGTTTCAATTTATTTAATTAATTATCAAGGTAAAGTGCCTAAAAATGATAGGCAAAGGATAAATTGTGTTACGAATATTTAAAGAATGAGGGTGATATAGTTTGATTAAATGATATTACCCTTAGTGAAGGAATAAAAATACGTTATGGGAATTATAAAGATCCATTTAGGAAGAGAAGACGATTTGAGATTTTGAATATTCATATACTAGCAAAGGCTTTGGTAATGAGACCGTGAGATTTGGCATTTAGAGTAAATTTAAGGAATTTCAAGTTAGATATGTTGTATGCAGTTGATAATGAACAAATTAGCTATTGATTAAAGAGATTGATTAAGATTATAAAGATATATATAAGAATATCATTAATTATCGAAATGTCTTGTGGTATAAGTTGAAATTATCTAGCGAACACTCAATCATGAAAGTACTGGAGTTTTATTTTCGAGAATATAGTTGATCTTTAAGTATTATGAAATGCTCGCATGGAAATGGCATGGAAGTGTGTAAACCGAAACAAAGATAGGTTGACAAGTTAGACCCGTAGTCAATGGTTGGATAAATGTTTGAATGTCGGAAGGTTTGATAAAGGATCAAGGTAGAGGAAATTGTATATGGCTGTCACGACCCGGAACTCCCCATCGAGCCCGTGACAACCGCCGCGAAGCCTCGACAAACATTCTTCACCCCGAATGTCGATCGAAACCTCGCAAGGCTCTCGTATCAGCTTTCGCACTTCCCCGGTGAGCAATAGTTATCAAATAATCAAAATACGAAGGATTACAAATCATTTCCAAATCATAACATAACATATTTTTTTTTTTTTTTTTTTTTCACAGGGGCATTTTCGTCATTTTTATCGAAAACCTCGAAACTTGCTAAAAATGTAGTAGGTAAGCCGAAAATATATATTTAATGATTAAAAAAAAATTAAGTATCTAAAACGTTCATTTGAAGTGAAAATTTGACCATTTGAATATGATAAAAATATTCAATAAAATAAACTATTTTCTTGTAAAATAATTTTCATAAAACTATCGGTACATAATTCTTATAGCGTAAAAGATAATTATATTCATATATACTATAAAGCAAATAACCAAAGCATAAAATTTCTTTTACAGTGACACGTGGGCCCATATCTATCCAAAATGCATCGGAAGCTGGAAACCTACAGCTTTTACCGATTCGAGTCCAAATGAAGGTCCTTGTTCAAGTCAGCTAACTACGAAATTCCCTGAGCCTGAAATGTGAGGAAATGAGGGTGGTGAGATTATAAAATCCCAGTGAGTAAACAGATACCATCTAAACTATCTAAAGTCGAGTAAATGGAGACAATTAAAATAAATCATCATACTGTAATTTCATTACCATTCAACTCATTTCAACCAAATAAAATCAATCCATAAAAATCGAGTAATCAACTTGGCTTATGAATTTCTTAAAACTTTGGCTCGTGCCAAAACTCATACTCGGTGATACCTTGCGCAGGGCATCTAACCGAGTCCGCCAAGGCTGTTAAAATTTTGTATACACTTAAAATATATTTTTGTTTGAGAAAAATACAGCCGTTCCTTGGCGTTGGCTGAGTTCCCCTTCACGTGGTGGTTTGGCGTGAAGTGAACCCTAAGCTATACCCCAGGAGATACCCTACGCGCCTCTCCGTTCGAGGTAATAATATAATGGAGTTTACCGTGCCCCTCTAATAGGCTGGTCCACGGAACCCCCTCTGCAGTAAATAATTAATATATAATCCACCAATCAATAAAATTCATTCTAGCATGTCATGGCAATTTATCGCAACCTAGCCTCTCAAGGCTGAATACACAGTATAAATAATTATAACACCAAAATCAGTTTAGCCATTCATGCTCATTTATTGTCATAAGCCATTCAATTCAAAACCATAAATTTGCAACACAAACTAGCAGTCTCCAATTACTCTATTTTCAAAACCAATATTCGATTTTCCAGAAAATTTATAAAATCATTTTATAAAATCACAATTTCTCTTAAAACATAGCAATTTACCATTTAAACCCATTTTTCATAAAATCACACAGTTGTATAAAACTACTCTAGATAATTAAGACGATAATAAGTTTACTCACAGTTTTAGGAGTAGAAATACTCCTATCTTCCGCCCTCGGGTGCAGTCTCTTACCCGAAACAATTGACTCACCACCTATCCATAATCCATGACACAAAATTCAATAAATTGTGTCAATTTATCATAAATTATTTCAGGCTCTTATCCATGCGTATGCACTAGATAGGATTTGAAATGTCTAGACAATCGCTTAATTGCGGTGTCCGACCTAACTCGCCTATACACGGTGTAAATTCCTAAAATCCCCAATTCGACTCCAATTCCATCCATTTCAATTTCAATTATCCAATTATATCCACAATACCTCAATGACTGTGAATTTGGTCCAATTTATCAGTCCGGACTATAAATTACGCTTTTACCCCTAGTGGGTAAAAATTTCAATTTATTGCACCGAAAATTCCCATTTAATTTCCAACCTCATAATTCATCATTTTTCCACCCAATTCTCTTAAAATAAAGTCAACCTCATCCTCACATACCATTGGCTAGATTCGGCCTAGAGAAATTCATGGAGAAGATAAATATTTTTCTTGTTGTTTTACTCATAAACATGCTAAACTAACACTAAACACTAACATAGCTCAAAATCAAATTTATCTAACAACTTTCTCTCTCTAAACCCATATGACCAGAATTGAAATCATCCTCAAATCACATGATTCAACCATGAAAAATGATGGAAAATGCATGGGAAAGGTAAAGCACAAGACAAATTTAAGAAATGTTACCTTTTTTCACTTGATTTTTGAATTTCCACCTATTTTCCCTTTAAATTTCTTAGCTAGGGTTTTATTTTCTCCTTTCTCTCTCTTGTTTCTTGCTTGGCCGAATGTTGAAGAAGAAGAATGGGTGGGCTGATTTTTTTATGCCTTTTTTATTGTTTAATGAAATAATATTATTTTATTCATATTTTAAATATTTTATTAATTCATTTTTTTTTCTAGCCATCCATTTGTCCTACTTTTTTCACCATGCATTCCCTTTGACTTATCCAAGTCTTAAGTGAAATTTCCAGATTTTTCCAAAGTTTTGGTGGAGCAAATTTTTCAAAATTACACTTTTGCCCCCGAACTTTTCAAAAATTACATTTTTACCCCAAAAATTGAAAATTTTCCATAATGCATAATTTTCACTCCTCATACTCATTTCACACTCCAAATAATTAAATTTGATCAAAATCCTTTCAAAAAATTAAATTTTCGATTTCGAATGGTAAAATTACCATTTTACCCTTTTACTCCAAATTATACCGAAATTAAAATTTTTCACTTCTAAACCTCAAATCTTACTCCAATAAGTCAAATGGGGCCAAAAATCTTTTCTAAAAATTTCCATTTTGTCCCCAGGTGGCAAATGACCATTTTGCCCCTAGATAGCGAAAATTCCAGTTTGACTCCAAATTGATCCTCGAACTCCGAATCACCATATTAACCCATTCTGGGACTTTAAAATTCTTAATTTCATTGTAAATTCTCTATTTGATCTAGTTCGAGGCTTAAATCAACTTTATTGTACCTCTAGGTACAATACCGACTTTTGTAAATTTTTCAAGACTCTCTTAGCATGTAAACATGCTATCCACCACATGTATGTCATCACAAATATTTCTGTAGAGTCGGGCTTGTCATCTTCTCCCCCACTTGGATCAACCATATGATCCTCCTTCTTGATTGACTTCGACATCCGGCTAAATATTAATATTTTAATATTATTTTATTAATAAAATATTATTTTATTCTAAAAATTTTATCTTGTCTCCTTGGTACCAAAAATACCTTATTATGCCTCACTTGACTTCCAAATCGCCTTTTATCTCACAAATTCTCCTCCGATAAAATTATTATTATTTTATTATTATTTTCTCACTTGCGAAACATTTTATCCTAAACTACTCCTTTCGTCTTTTATCACTTCTAAACATTTTAATTGACCTCAATTTGCATTCGATCAACTTTATTTATCACCATATCAAAGTATGGGATATTTCAATGGCTATGTAAACATGCATAATTGATGATTTAAGAATGATTTGATGGAGGTGTGACTAGGATTAATGATATATTTAATTTCTTTTTATAAAAGGAAGAATAATATTGATTTAATTCGAGAAGTGTGGTACTTATAAATAAAAGTAATATGACATTGCCGAGTTTTCTATAAAGATTGGAAATTGATTTAATTCATAAGATCGAGATCTTATATGGAGAATGTCCAACGAAAGTGATGTAGAAGAATTTTAGAATTTTGATTGTTCACTGTATGTTGGTTAGAATTCGAGGACGAATTTCTTTTTAAGTGGGAGAGATTGTAATACCCCGCACCCTCGTTGGACACAAATAAGACCTTATTGATCTAATGAATGATCGTTTGATGGGAATTGACATGCTAAAGAGCGACAAAGGATGAAAGGAGCGTTCAAGAATAAAATGCTTCGCGCGTGCAGAAACAACAATTAAATAATAATATTTTCGTTGGAGAGGAATTGGTAAGCTAAAGGATGATTCAGAAGTAAACTGAGATGCAATGATGTGTTTCAGGACCAAAGAAGGCAAGTGAAAAATTTTGAAATAAAATAATATTTTATATGTTGCCGAAATTAGTCATGAAAAATAGAATATGACTAATTTAAGTGGGGGAGAAGAAGTAAAGAAGAATTTTGAACGAAAACGACGATAATTGTGTCAGTGTGATTTTATTAAATCGAGCTAATGCAAGTAAGTAAATATTTAAATATTATGGTAACACCGCGTTGAAATGCGATCTCGCTATTTTGATTATACACGTATAAAAAAAGGAACATAGAAGGAAATTAGAATTTTTACACATGTCAGAAGAATTAATTTTAAAATATGAAAATTTAAGGGAGGTGTATTAAATAAATTGAAGTTAAGGCATATTATGTAAATTTTATTATTTTGAAGAAATAAAAATAAAATGAAAATAAAATGGATGATAAAATAATGAAGAAAAGATGTTGAAAAGTCAAACAATATTTTTATATGTACATGAGTGGCCACATGAATCAAGAATGGAATGAGGATAAAAACAAAAGAAAGAAAAATGTGTGGCGGATGGAAAAGGTGCACAAGTGTTTTTTGACTTTCAATTTCAATCCCATGTGAGTAAAAACAAGCAAGACAAAAATAAAAACAAAAGAAAGAAAGAAAGACAAAAAGTAAAGAAAACAAAAGAGAAGAATATAGAAATAATGGTGGGGCCGGCCATGTGAGATGAAAGAAATGAAAAAGAGATAAAAAAGAAAAAGGAGAGGAAGTCGGTTGAGAGTGGGAGAAGAGAAATAAAGGAAAGAAAGAATTGTGGGAGAGGAAGAGAAAAGAGAACGGTTTTGCTACACTTTGAGGAAGGAAAAAGAGAGCTTTTGCTACAATTTTTGGAGGAACAAGAAAGCTGAAAATTGATGAGGTAAGAAGCTGATTTTTGCTGCACTTTGAGAGAGAAAATTCGATACTTTTTAGAGGGATTTTGGTGATAAAAATTCAAGGTTTTTGCTACTGAATTTTGAGGTTAGGTTGCTGGAAATTTTTAGAGGTTTTGTTGCCATTGAAGGACAATTTTTGCTGCTGAAAATTGGAGCTGTTTGCTGCCAATTTGTGCAGAAAAATTGGAGCTGTTTGCTGGTAGTTTGTGCAAGAAAATTGGATAGCTTTGTGCTGTAAAAAATTGAGAAGTTTTGTTGCTGCAAATTTGAGCTAGAAATCTACTAATTTTAAAGCAGAAAATGGCAGCAAAAAGGGTGAGAAAATGAGGCTTTTGGTGACTGGTTTTGAGAGGAAAAGAAGAGAGGAAGCCACGGTGGTGAAGGAAGTGACGGGCTGGAAAGAAAAAAAAAGAAAAAGAAACGTGGAAGAGAGAAAAAAAAAAGAAAAAGAAAAAGAAATAAATAGAAAATAAGTGAGCATGGCCCAATAGGAAATAAAAAGAAATAAATAAATAGGCTTAGCCCAAATAGGAAAAAATTGAAAAAGCCCATGAAGGAGGGGGGGCCCAAAGGTCATAAAGAAATGAAAAAGGCCCAATGGTAAGTTAATGTTATATTTTAAGGTTTATGGGTAGTTTAATATTGTGCATATTTTGGATGAAAAATATGCAAGTTGCTAAAGGAATTTTTAATTAAGTTGCTACCCATGCCAATGTGTGATTAAGTATACTAAGTTTAAATTGTTGCTAGGAAAGTTTGTCATGGAGGCGTGTTGAACGAAGTATGTGACCAACAAATAGGAATAATTATATACGCGTACGAATCAATAGTGAAGTAATATCCCACTATTATGAGGTGAGCAGGGGGTATCAATTTTAAAAATTTTATATTTATATACATGTACGTATATTTTACGTGAAGTACAAAATTTATGGAAAGCATGCGTTGATAGAATTTTAAGGAATTATGGGTGTAAGTTATTTTTAAAAATCATTTGGAATATATATATATATATATATATATATATATATTAGATGTAAAGTGTTTTAAACCGGGAAACAAGGTTTTTGAAAAGATTTACATCAAAGGAAATTGTGCCTTATTGTTTGTGTGGTGTGAATTCATGAAATTTATTACATATTCACCATGCTATTTTGATACAAAATATCATGCAAATATTTACAATGAACATTTTACGAAAAGAGAGTTTTAACGTGATGTGGGGATCGATATTTTGAGAAAGATTTAAAATATCCCCTTGAAGATCAAATTTGAATTCTTTTAAATGGTGATTTCATTTTAACCAAGAAATTCAAGAGTAATTGGAAACTGTTACTTGTTGTGTTATAAATTGTATTCTGAATCGAATGGCTTATGATAATGTGGGTAGGATTGGCTGGATTGGTAAATGTGTTGAAAATGTATAAACTGTTGTTCGCCTTGATAGGCTGGGTTGTAAAATAATTACCATGTCATGCTATTGCAAATTTTATTGTATGGTGGATTTAGCTTGCTGCAATGGGCGAGTTCCGTAGACCAGACTATTAGAGGGGCACGATAACCTCGTTATAATCTTACCTCGATTGGAGAGGCGTGTAGGGTAACTTTCGAGGTACAACTTTGGAGTTCACTTCACGCCAAACCACCACGTGAGGGTGAACTCAGCCAACTCCAAGGAACGGCTATGTTTTCAAAATAAAAATATGATTTATGCATAGATGACTTTTTATGTCATGACTCGAAACTCTCATCGAGCCCATGACAACCGTCACGGTGTCCCGATAAACACTCATTACTCGAAATGCCAATCGGAACCTCGCAAGGCTTAATATCAATTTCTCTTTTCCCCTGGTGAGTAACCGTTGCCAAATCTCATGTTCTAAAAGATTTTAAGTTATTTCCAACTTAAAACAAAAAAAAAAATAATTTTCGTCTCATAGGGGTATTTTGGTCATTTTTCCTTGAAAATTCGAAACCAGCAAAAAATGTAGTAAGCAAGTACAAACCACATCATTCATAATCAAAAATAAGTTTAAGCGTCTAAAACCTTTATTTAAAATGAAATTATGATTATTTGGATATAATAAGAAAATAAAACAAAATATTCAATAAGATATTCTATTTTCTTCTAAAATAATATTTTTAGGATTATACGTAAATAAATTTTTTTTTGTAACGTAAAAGCAAAATAAATTCATTCATACTGTAATACAGTAAGCCAAAGTATTTAATTTAATTTACAATATCAAGTGGGCCCACGAATAACCAGAAGTAGGGAAGACTGTGAACCTACAGTTTGGAGGATTCAAATCCAATGGTAGCCCTCGATGGAATTAGCTATCGACAGCCTACTCTAAGCCTGAAATGGGAGGAAAGGAGGGTGGTGAGATTATATAATTTTAGTGAGTAAACAAACATCATTCAAAATATCTAAAGTCAAGTAAAAGGAGACGATTAAAATATTGCATCTAAATATGTATTTCATAACATAAATATTCATTTCATTTAAATAATCAATATAGCTTATGAATATCTTAAAACTTGGCTGATGCCAAAAACTCATACTCAGTGACACCTTGATTAGAGGTATCCAACCAAGTCCACCAAGGCTGTTAAGAAGTTTTGTACTCACAAAACATGTTTTTATTTTGAAACAAAGCTGCTTCTTGGCGTTAGCGGAGTTCATCATCACGAAGTGGTTTGGCGTGCAGTGAACTCTAACCATAACTCAGGAGATACCCTACGGGCCTCTCTGATCGAGGTACATATATATAACCGGATTCTGTGCCTCTCTAATAGGCTAGTCCATAGAACCCGCCCACTGCAACAAGCTAAACCCACCACACAATCAGATTTGCGATAGCATGACATGAAAATTATTTTATTTTGCAACCTCTCAAGGCAAATCAATAGTTTATACATTTTCAGCACATTTACCAAATCAACCATTCATGTCAATATTGCCATAAGCTAATCAATTAAAACCATAAATTTATAACACATCAAGTAGTCTCCAATTACTCTATTTTCAAAACCATCATTTAATCTCAAGACAATTTATAAAATCTTTTCATCTAAACACATTTTGTTTATAAAACATAAAGATCTAACATTAAAATTTATTTTCATAAAATTTCACCAAAACTGAATAAAATCATACTTTAGATAATTAAAATGATGATAAGGTTACTCACCTCACAATAGCGGGATTACTACATCTCTATTGATTCGTATGCGTGTATAATTTTTCCTAATTACCAATCATATACTTCGTTCGTCATGCTTCCACAACAACTTTCCTAGCAATAATTTAAACCCAATACACTTAGTGCATCAATTCCACTTCTCTTTCTCATTCTATCATAAATCCACATTATTTCTCCTCATTTTTTCCAATATTTTACCATTCAACTTAACTCTCTCAACCAAATTATGCATCTAAATTCCTCCGACATCAATAATTCTTCATAACGAATCATTTAAATTTCTTAACTTCATTCGACCATTATTCGTAAATTTCACATTTTTTTCTTTACTTTAGTCCTATGACACCTTCTAATAAAATATTTAAATATTGTATTAAAGTAATTTAAATTTAATTCATATAACTAATAATCAAAAATTCAATTAAACAAATGGCTAACTTAAAATAATACAATTTTATAATAGGCCAAATAAAAGCAAAAAAAAAATTTCTTTACCTATTTGGACTAGATTAGTCTAAGTTCAAATTTTTTCCACCTTTATTCTCTCTTGGGCTTTTCCTCCTTTATGGCTATTGGGCCTTTTTTATGATCTCTCCCCAACTTCTTTCTATTGGGCCATGCCCATTTTTCTTTCTTGTTGGGCCATGCCCACTCTTTCTTTTTCTTTTCTTTTCTTTTCTTTCTTTCTTTCACCATCCAACAACACCTTGTTGGTCTTTCTTTTTCTTTTCTCACATGCACAAGTTGTCCACAATTTCTTCCTCTCTCTCCCTCTCATCGTCGGTCATAATTTCTTGCTTGTTTCAACCAATAATTTTCAGCAGCTAAAGCTGCTCATATTGACTTCAAAATTAGTAGCAAAAACTGCACTTTTCAGCCTTCAAAATCAGCAGTAAAAGCTGCTCCTCTCACCCCTTAAATTGATAGAAAAATAGCTCTCTTTTCCTCCTTAAATGGCAGCAAAACTACCCCCTTCAACTCAGCTCTTCCACCTTCATTTTCTTCCTCACCTTTCGGCCTTCTCTTGTTTCTTTTTGCTCTTTTTGCTCACACCTTCTTCTTGTTTCTTTTTCTTCTCTTCACTAACCGACTTCTCTCTTATTCTTTGTCTTCTTCACGTTACTTATTTAATTATATATATATATATTTTATTCTCCATTTTGTTCCAACTCTACTAGCTGCTCACACCTTTCTTTCTTTCCCCTTTGTTCCACATGGCCAGCCCCCTTCCATCAATTTAATTGAAGAGTCTTTTGACTCTTTTTATTGACCACATGGGCGGCTGCCCATGTTGGTCTTCCTTTATATATATATATATATATATATACATACTTGTATTATTATTTTTACCTTTTGTTTATTTTATTTCTTCCATTTAATTTCTCTACATAATCCTTCAACTTTTATATTTTAAATTCGATCTCTTTGATGCGTCTAAATATTTCAATTTTCATCTATGTTCCTTTCTCTGTACGTGTACCACTAAAATATCAAAATTGCACTTCAACACAGTATTACCATAATATTTAAATATTTACTCATCCGCACTGGCTCGACTTAGCAAAACACGTATGTTTTGCTTTTGTCGCTCATTCTCCAAAAATTTGCTTGTATTTCTTCTCCCCCACTTGGATCAACCATATGATCCTTCTTCATGACTGATTTCGACGTTTGGTTAAATATTAATATTTTAATATTATTTTATTAATAAAATATTATTTTATTCTAAAAATGTTCTCTTATCTCCTTGGTACCCAAAATACCTTATTATGCCTCAATTGACTATCGAATCACCCTTTTATCTCACAAATTCTCTTTCGATAAAATATTATTATTTTATTATTATTTTCTCGCGTGCGGATCATTTTATCCTAAACTATTCATTTCATCTTCCATCACGTTTAAACATTATAATTGGCCTCAATTCGCATCCGATAAGCTTTATTTGTCACCATATCAAAGTATGGGGTATTAAAATCTCCCCCACTTAAATAGAATTCGTTCTCGAATTCACATCGATGTTGAATTATCAATCTCATTCTATGATCTTATTCCATTTCTCCCCCACTTAAATACTTCATTTATGTCAAGTACCATCTTTTGGAACCAGATCAACAATACCTTTCACAATCATGACCTCTTATATCGAGACACTAAGCATGCCTTCATCACCATCATTAAATTTGAACCATAATTTCATCTTAATTATATCGATTTTGATCACAAATTATACTTACTTATGTATACCTAATCATCATTTTATTAGTTCGCTTCTTGCCAAACTTCTTAACCTTGATTCATTCGAATCATGCATGCCTTAAGCATTTTCAAATTCTAATTTCCATACTACCATAGGAGGTTTTCATTATTAGGCTTCATTATCCAAATTATCTTCAATCATCCTTTATTCTATTATTCCATAATAATATGACATCACTCTCCCTAGACCAATTTGCAATTTGTATTTTAAATTGCAAGACTTGAAATAAGGTTCTTTTTAAGTACCTTTCAATGTCAATACGAATTTCACTTCCAGCTTACGGCTTTCTCTTTATAGTCACATAACTTAATGCTTACTTTCATAAAATCCATGGTAGAACTCCTCTTGAGTATTTCCTTGGGGATACCTATCTCAAAGTTATGTCTCACAGCATGGGATCACTCAACCTGTGACGTAGCTGTTAGACTCCTCAGCAAGTTTTAGAGTCACACATCTTATACTCATCTCATATAATTTATAATTCTTTCTCAAAGGTGTTTAAACATTCTTGAAACACCTAATCACTTATTTGCTCTTTCATACTCCAAGTATATCATTTCCATAGAGGTATGCACTTGCTCACCAAACTATTTAAATGCATGCTTAACTACTCATGCTTCAACTTATCTCCAAGAGTTTCTAGTATACCATGTAGTTTACTTGTGTTGTCACTAATCCTTTCCTTTCAACAAAGTCAAGACAAGATTTGGATATTCTCATAACAATATTCTATATAAACTCATTTGCTATATCATTCTTGAAATCTTCATTCACACTCTCATCACTTGGTATTGACATCTCTTATCAACATCTCATACATTCATCTAACCTTTCCCACACATCCTCTTTAACCTTTTACAAGGTTTACTTTGTTTCTTAAGATTTAACTTTAGTCAACATATTATTCATTTTAGCACTCCCCCAATGCACTTAAGACTCCCAATAGTGTAACTCGACATCAAAACTAATAACCCTTTTCTAACTCGTGAGTCCAATCTTCATGCCGCTCACAGTTTGCTCATACTTTCTAGCCATTAGAGGTTCTTAACGCAACAACGTTTGTTAGTCAGTACTATGGCGTTGCAACTACTAGAAATTTCCTCAACAAAGCTATTTGTCTGCATTCAAAGTCACTACATCAATCATCCTCAACCATTGGGTTTCCCTTCTAGGCATATATCATGAGTTCCATAAGTATAGGTACCTTTTCTTTGCTTGTCATACACACTAAGCCAAGTTTATATTTTCAACTCATGTCATCTTTTGACTTTCATCATCCTTCATAAAATCCCACCTCAAAACATCCTTTCCATACGGTGTAATAAATTCATAACACATATACCATCTCACATATAAGTTGCTTACTGTCTACAACTTTCCTCAAATTTATTGTCATCCCTATCTAATTATCTTCCTTGTCTTGTACTCCAATAATTTTATTAACTTTCGAAATAATTAACTACGAAAATAGCTCAGCTTCCTCCTCACTTTATTCTCGTAATCCTTACTAAATCAAAATTTCATATTCCCATATTCCATAATTTAACTTCATTGAGCTATATTTGTGCCCAATTATTACCTCATACTGTCATGGCATCACTGAGTAATCTCCTTCATGCTTAAATTACAATCATCAACTTAATCACGTTATCCATTTCGAATGTCATTTATAACCTTATTGCTTCCTCCTATAACCTTTCTCAATAATTATATTACCAATTTATCCCTATCATACTAAAAGATTCCCATATACATCCAGTCATTTAAACAGTTATTTTATAATCCATTCTAGTCATACACTTTAAAAGCCAAACTATTAAATTCTTTGTACAGATAACTATTATCTCCTTTACACTACATCTACCTAGAGTTAAAGTAGTACAAAATCCTACGAAAATATTACATGTCATTGGGATCATCATCTTAATCCGATCTTATCGGAAGATTCTACTCCAAGTCCTTCTTAAGATCCTCTTCCGGGTTCTCCTCCTCTTGAGATTTTCTCCTTTGTTCCTCAATCTAGGCTTGTTGTATTCTCCTACATTCCTCATAACTCACCAGTGTAGCATTTCTTCCACAACTGAGAGGATAATGTCATACAACATTCACCTTCTTAAGGGGATAATTTGCAATTGTTACTTTCTCCTTATTCCTTTCCTGTTGGTCCTTTACATTCATCCCACAACTTGGAGGATAGTGTCGAACAACTGACACACCCTTCCTAGGATGAATACCTTCCCTTGCAATTGCCTTTCTCACCCATTCTCTATGGTACTCTTTAGGTTGTTTCAGAAGGAAATATTTTACAGTTTTCGGAGCATCGGAGCTGCTCTCACTTTCAAAACTCTCGCTACTCTCGAAGCTTTCCTTATGTCAAACCCTATTTTATAAAATAATTACGACGTCATTTACATTTTCAATAGAATGGTTACATATTTAGGAAGTCTGAGAAAATCATTGAAAGACGTTATTGCCCCTAATGGTATCATTAAGTCGATTAAGCCTCAAACTAGTTCAAATAGAAATTTTAAGGTGAAATTACGAGTTTCATGGTCCAAGGATGACTTAAAATAGTGATTTGGAGTTCGAGGATCAATATGGAGTCAAACCAAAATTTTCACTATCTAAGGGCAAAATGATCATTTGCCACTTGGGGACAAAATGAAAATTTTTAGAAAAGATTTTTTTTGCCCCATTTGACTTATTAGAGTATGATTTGAGTATTGGAGTATGATTTGAGGTTTAGAAGTGAAAAATTTTAATTTCGGTATGATTTGGAGTATAGGGGTAAAATGGTAATTTTGCCACTCTAGGAGCAAAATTGTAATTTTTCACCACCAGGACATTTGTCCAGCACAAGGCCTTCCTTTATCCTCATTTTTGACCTTTGACTAATCATGTGGTTGAGATAAAAGGTTTAAAATTTTAAAAGTTTTAAAAATGGACCAATAAGAAAATGCCATGTGTCAAGCTTAGGATATTTTATTACTTAACTAAAAAAATAGCATAAATCAGCCCATTACTCTCCAAATATTCGGCCAACCAAGGAAGAGAGAGAAACAGAGGAAGAACAAACCCTAGGTGAGGAATTTCAAGAGAAAAAGTGTGGAACATCAAGGAAAACAAGTGAAAAAGGTAAGATTTTTCAACTTAAGCTTCAAATCTATCTTCCTTAAGCATTTCTCCTTATTTTTCACGCTTAAATTACATGTTTTCATGATGAATTAAAGGCTGATCATAATGGGTTAGGAGAGAGAAAGTTGTTAGATTAATTTGATTTTAAGTTATGTTAGTGTTTTTAGTTAGTTTAGCATATTTAGGAACAAAACAACAAGAAAAGAATTTATTTTCCTCCATTACCATTATTGGCTGAATTTTTTAGGAGAATATTGGCTGATGATCTTGATGTTTATTTGAGGAATTATGATGAATAATGATGAATTATGAGTCTAGAAAAATAATGGGAATTTTCGAAGCAAAAATATGAATTTTTACCCATTAGGGGTATTTTCGTAATTTACTATCAAGACTGATAATTTGCACCACACTGAGGGACATTAAGTCCATTTGGGTGCAATTGAGGTATAGAAACTGAAAAAAATTAATTTGGAGTTTAAACGGATGCGTATATCTATTTAATCGGGTAATAGGCCGAATTAGGTCAGCATCGCATTTAAGCGGTAGTCGAATAGGTTGCATACCATATCATCCATATACATCGGGCTTGAATTGATTTATAATGGTCAAGCATTAATGTAGTGAATTATGTATTGTACATTGTGGATAGGTGTTAAGCAAATTACACTGGTAAAAGTACAGAGATTTTGCTTGAAGACTAGGATTAGGAGAACATCGACTCCTAGAACTGTGAGTGAAGAATTTATCGTCTTAAATATCTAGAGTAATTATACTTGTTTGATGCTTTTATTGAATGGTGAGTTTAAATTATAAAATATTATGTTTTCCAATTAAAATGTTTTTAATAAAAATGAGATTTATACTGGTTTTGAAATCAAATATTGTTTTGGGAAAATTGAGTATATGGAGATTGTGTTGAAATTTATGATTTTATATGTTATTGAAATTGTGGCTTATCACACTACGGTAGCATGAAGGCTAAATTTTTGGGGTTGGCATGAAATATATGAATAGTTTTGGAGTGGTCTCGGTAGACTGGATTACATTTTATTCGCCATATTATTCTACTGGAATTTTTATAGGTCTAGTGGTATATATAAACGGTCACTGCAATGGTGGGGGTTTCTGTGAACTGCCTATGAGAGGGGCACGGTAACTCAATTATATACTTACCTCCGAGGGGAGATGTTGCGTGAAGTATCTGCTGAGGTATGATTTGAGTGCACCTCACGTTCGGGCTACCACGTGTGAGTGAGACTCAGCCAACGCCAAGGAACGGCTGTGTGTCAGATAAGAAAACATGTTTATGGGAATGGGTCATTGAACAGCCTTGGCGGTTTCAGTGGGATACCTTGACGAAGGTACCCGCGAGAATGATTCTGGTTGGGGCCAAGTTTAAGAAATTCATAAGCCGAAAAATTTTGACAAAAAGAAATTGTTTGGTATAGATTGAAACAAATTTTGCGTTATGAACTTTATTGATATATAACGTTTTTATATTGTCTCCATCTACTCGGCTTTATATGCTTTTGATGGTAATTTTTTACTCACTGGGATTATGTAATCATAATCTCACCCCTCTCTCTATCCATTTTTTAGGCTCAGGACAATTTGTTGATAGTTGATTAAGACGAGAATTAATCTCGGAGTACATCCTAGAAAGTAAGGGTTATAGCCCTACACCTTCTTGGCCAGTTGGGGGCCCACGAGTCACTGTAAACGAAATTTCATACTTTAATTATCTTTATTACTATATGAATAAATTTATTTTACTCTTACGCTACAAAAGTTATTTTAGGAAGACTTTGAAAATATTGTGTTTTAAGAAAATATAATATTTTATTTAATGTTTTTATTATATTCAAATAGTTATAATTTTACTTTAAACGAATGTTTTAGACTTCAAAATTTAATTTAAATAATGAAATATGTGTTTTCACTTACATATTACATTTTTACGGATTTCAAAATTTAAAAAAAAATGACAAAAATGCCTTTGTGAGCTAGAGAATAATATTTTATTGATTTGAGTTGAAAATGACTTATGATTTCTTGAAGTGTGAGATTTAATAACTGTCGCTCACCAGGGAGATGCGAAAGCTGATGCTAAGCCTTGCGGGGTTTCGATCGGCATTCGAGGCAATGAGTGCCTATCGGGACGTCGTGGCGGTTGTCACGGGCCCGATGGGAGTTTCGGGTCGTGACAATTAAAGTGGTATCAAAGCATGGTTTAAGGATCAGAGATTTTGGTTTTAAAGCGTTGGAGTTTAAAGCTTTTGGTTTTAATATTGTTTTAAGAATTCACACTAACACTGCGTGGCCTCAAGTCAAATTAAGTTAGGTTAGATCGAGTTAGTTGCATATAGAATCTAAAGTTGTCTAAGTCCATTCCATTTCTTATTGTAGAGTACCATGCCTCCTCGACGTGGGCGTCCACCTCTCTGTAGGTCAGTAAGGAAGGGAAGAGGCCGTACTAGACTTAGTCAGCCAGATCTCATGGAGGGGGAGTCTGTTGCACCTACTTTTCGAGCAACACCTGCTGCTGAGCCTACTGAGATTCCTTCACCTCCTCCACCACCTACTGCTACTCCTGGTGTTCCTGCCATGTCTCCTGAGGCAGTCCAAGCATTAGCAGCTTTTCTTAATGTCATTACGGGCCAAGCTCAAGCTGGTCAAGTCCCTTCTACTGTTCCCCTAGCAGTATCTCCAGTGCCACCACCACCACCTCCTGTTCCACCACTAGTGCCAGATGTCTCCATTTCCAAAAAGCTTAAGGAAGCTAGGCAGCTATGTTGCACTTTTTTGTTGGTGATTTGGATACAACCGCAGCTAAAGATTGGATTACTCAGGTAATGGAGACATTTGTGGATATGAAATTGGATGATGATATGAAATTAATGGTGGCCACAAGATTACTAGAGAAGAGGGCTCGTACATGGTGGAGCTTGGTAAAATCACGTTCCATTGCTCCGTTGACTTGGACAAACTTCCTACAAGAATTCGACGGTCAATACTACACCTACTTTCATCAAAAAGAGAAGAAGAGAGAATTCCTAAGTTTACAACAAGAGAATTTGACCATAGAAGAGTACGAGCCTCGTTTTAACGAGCTGATGTCATATGTGCCAAACCTGGTGAAGTTTGAGCAAGATCAAGCTAGTTATTTTGAAGAAGGGCTCCATAATGAGATCAGAGAGAGGATGATTGTGACAGGCTAGGAGCCTCATAAAGAAGTTGTACAGATGGCTTTAAAGGCCAAAAAACTCGCTAATGAAAATCGAAGAATGCGAGCTGAGTTTGCACAGAGGAGAAACCCGAATGTATCTTCTAGTCAGCTGCCCAAAAAAGGTAAGGACGCATCCGCTTCTGAGAGTACTATTTCTATTCCAGTGACATCTCCTCGACCCCCACTTTTGTAGTTACAACTAAGACCACCAAGATTTAGTAGGTTTGGGATGAGTAGTACTTCCGAGAAGAGTTTTGGAGGTTTAAATAAATGCGAAAAATGTGGGAGATATCATGTTGGGGAGTGTTGGGCCATAAGATGCTTTCATTGTGACCAACCGGCCACATTAGGAGTGACTGCCCACAGTTAGGACAGGCTACGATAGCTACTCCATCCCCACTAGCTCATACGGATATGCAAAGGAGAGATTCCTCTAGAGTACACCCGAGGCAAGGGGTAGCTGTACGATCTGAAATGGGTAGCAACACCCCAGCACAACCACCTTTGAGGCCATTGACTCGTTCTTCAACAAGAGTTTTCACTGTAATGGAAGATGAAGGACGAGTCCGATCTGGAGAAAGTGAGTGAAAAGTTAGACGAAGGTGTAAAATAGTGATAGGGGATGTAAATACCAAGTGATGGACGTGTAAATAAAGGTTTCAAGAATAATATAGTAAATGAGTTCATATGGAATATGGTTGTAAGAATTTCTTACTATATTGTGGAAATTAGAACTCAAAAATACTTGAGGTATACAAAGTTCAAATGAACTTAAATCTTAAGCAATAAATTGATGTCGAAATACAAGAAGGATACAAAGCAATATAGAGGCAC
>NC_030859.1:12460024-12525562 GCF_000208745.1 Theobroma cacao | reverse complement strand
AAGAAAAGAATTTATTTTCCTCCATTACCATTATTGGCTGAATTTTCTAGGAGAATATTGGCTGATGATCTTGATGTTTATTTGAGGAATTATGATGAATAATGATGAATTATGAGTCTAGAAAATAATGGGAATTTTCGGAGTAAAAATATGAATTTTTACCCATTAGGGGTATTTTCGTAATTTGCTATCGAGATTGATAATTTGCACCACACTGAGGGACATTAAGTCAATTTGGGTGCAATTGAGGTATAAAAACTAAAAAAAATTAATTTGGAGTTTAAATGGATGCGTATATCGATTTAATCGGGTAATAGGCCGAATTAGGTCAACATCGCATTTAAGCGGTAGTCGGATAGGTTGCATACCATATCATCCATATACATCAAGCCTGAATTGATTTATAATGGTCAAACATTAATGTGGTGAATTATGTATTGTACATTGTGGATAGATGGTGAGCAAATTACACTAGTAAAAGTACAGAGATTGTGCTTGAAGACTGGGATTAGGAGTACATCGACTCCTAGAACTGTGAGTGGAGAATTTATCGTCTTAAATATCTAGAGTAATTATACATGTTTGATGCTTTTATTGAATGGTGAGTTTAAATTATAAAATATTATGTTTTTCAATTAAAATGTTTTTTAATAAAAATGAGATTTATACTGGTTTTGAAATCAAATATTGTTTTGGGAAAATTGAGTATATGGAGATTGTGTTGAAATTTATGATTTTATATGTTATTGAAATTGTGGCTTATGACACTATGGTAGCATGATGGCTAAATTTTTGAGGTTGGCATGAAATATATGAATAGTTTTGGATTGGTCTCGGTAGATTGGATTACATTTTATTCGCTATATTATGCTACTGAAATTTTTATGGGTTTGGTGGTATATTAAACGGTCACTGCAGTGGTGGGGGCTTCCGTGGACTGCCTATGAGAGGGGCACAGTAACTCAATTATATACTTACCTCCGGGGGGAAATGTTAGGTGAAGTATCTCCTGAGGTACGATTTGAGTGCACCTCACGTTCGGGCCACCACGTGAGAGTGAGACTCAGCCAATGCCAAGGAAAGGCTGTGTGTCAGATGTGAAAACATGTTTATGGGTATGGGTCATTGAACAGCCTTGACGGTCTCAGTGGGATACCTTGATGAAGGTACCTACAAGAATGATTCTGGCAGGGGCCAAGTTTAAGAAATTCATAAGCCAGAAAAGTTTGACAAAAAGAAATTGTTTGGTACAGATTGAAACGAATTTTGCGTTATGAACATTATTGATATATAACGTTTTTATATTATCTCCATCTACTCGGCTTTAGATGCTTTTGATGGTAATTGTTTACTCACTGGGATTATGTAATCATAATCTCACCCCTCTCCCTATCCATTTTTCAGGCTCAGGACAGTTTGTTGATAGTTGTCTAAGATGAGAATATAATCTCGGAGTGCATCCTAGAAAGTAAGGGTTCGTAGCCCTACACCTTCTTGGTCAGTTGGGGGCTCATGTGTGACTGTAAACGAAATTTCATACTTTAATTATCTTTATTACTATATGAATAAATTTATTTTACTCTTACGCTACAAAAGTTATTTTCGAAAGACTTTGAAAATATTGTGTTTTAAGAAAATAAAATATTTTATTTAATGTTTTTATTATATTCAAATAGCTATAAGTTTACTTTAAACGAATGTTTTAGACTTCAAAATTTAATTTAAATCATGAAATATGTGTTTCCACTTACATATTACATTTTTACAGATTTTGAAATTTTTTAAAAAAAATAAGAAAAATGCCCCTGTGAGCTAAAAAATAATATTTTATTATTTTGAGTTGGAAACGACTTATGATTTCTTGAAATGCGAGATTTAATAACTGTCGCTCACCAGGGAGATGCGAAAGCTAATGCTAAGCCTTGCGGGATTTCGATCGGCTTTCGGGGTAATGAGTGCCTATCGGGATGTCACAGCGGTTGTCACGGGCCCGATGGGAGTTTCAGGTCGTGACACCTTATTACTTTCAGCACTTTCTAGACTACTTGGTTCGAGTTGGCATCGGCTCCTAGCAGTAGAATCTAATGATCCTTCACTAACAATATTAGGGATATCAAGACTACTACCTCTTCTAGACATGGTGTGTGTGTTACCAGCGCACCTCAAAACCTATACGTAACCAAGTAGTAATTACTTAATCATTTATGCATCACCAGAGCAAGTAGGTTTCTATATGCAATTACATGCATTCTATTCAACCTAACCTAACTTAACTTAACTTAACTTGACCTAACTTAACTTAACTTAACTTGGGCCACATTGACATTGTAAATTTTAAAACAACTTTAAACAACTTTAAACCTAAAAGCTTTGATACCAACTTAATTGTCATGACTTGGAACTCTCATCGAGCTCGTGATAACCACTGCGGTGTCCCGATAGACACTCATTACCCGAAATGTCAATCGGAACTCCACAAGACTTAATATCAGTTTCTCTTTTCCCCCGGTGAGTAACCGTTGCCAAATATCATGTTCTAAAAAATTTTAAGCTATTTCCAACTTAAAACAAATAAAATAATAATTTTCGTCTCACAGGGGTATTTTGGTTATTTTTCCCTAAAAATTTTGAAACTAGCAAAAAATGTAGTAAGCAAGTTCAAACCACATCATTCATAATCAAAAAAAAGTTTAAGCATCTAAAACCTTTATTTCAAATGAAATTATGAGTATTTGGATATAATAAGAAAATAAAACAAAATATTCAATAAGATATTCTATTTTCTTATAAAATAATATTTTGTAGGGTTATACATAAATAGTTTTTTTTTGTAGCATAAAAGCAAAATAAATTGATTCATATTGTAATAAAGTAAACCGGAGTATTTAATTTAATTTATAATATCAAGTGGGCCCACGAATAACCAGAAGCAAGGAAGATTGTGAACTTACAATTTAGAGGATGCAAATCCAATGGTAGCCCTCGATGGAATCAGTTATCTACAGCCTACTCTGAGCCTGAAATGGGTGAAAAGAAGGGTGGTGAGATTATATATTTTCAGTGAGTAAACAAACATCATTCAAAATATCTAAAGTCAAGTAAAATGAGATGATTAAAATATTGCATCTAAATATGTATTTCATAACATAAATATTCATTTCATTTAAATAATCAATATGGCTTATGAATATCTTAAAATTTGGCTGATGCCAAAAACTCATACTCGGTGACACCTTGATCAGAGGTATCCAACCAAGTCCGCCAAGGCTGTTAAAAAGTTATTTACGCACAAAACATGTTTTTATTTTGAAACATAGTCGTTCCTTGGCGTTAGCGGAGTTCATCATCACGAGGTGGTTCGGCGTAACTTGAACTCTAACCATACCTCAGGAGATACCCTACGTGACTCTCCAACCGAGGTACATATATATAACCGAATTCTGTGCCCCTCTAATAGGCTAGTCCACAGAACCCACCCACTGCAGCAAGCTAAACCCACCATACAATTAGATTTGCGATAGCATGACATGGCAATTATTTTATTTTACAGCCTTTCAAGGCAAATTAATAATTTATACATTTTCAGCACATTTACCAAATCAACCATTCATGCTAATATTGCCATAAGCCACTCAACTAAAACCATAAATTTATAACACATCAAGTGGTCTCCAATTACTCTATTTTCAAAACCATCATTTAATCTCAAGACAATTTATAAAATCTCTTCATCTAAACACATTTTGCTTATAAAACATAAAGATTTACCATTAAAATTCATTTTCATAAAATTTCACCAAAACCGAATAAAATCATACTTTTGATAATTAAAATGATGATAAGTTTACTCACCTCACAATAGCAGGATTACTACATCGCTATTGATTCGTATGCGTGTATAATTATTCCTAATTGCTAATCATATACTTCATTCGTCACGCTTCCACAACAACTTTCCTAGGAATAATTTAAACCCAATACACTTAGCGCATCAATTCCACTTCTCTCTCTCATTCTATCATAAATCCACATTATTTCTCCTCATTTCTTCCAATATTTTACCATTCAACTTAACACTCTCAACCAAATTATGCATCTAAATTCCTCCGACATCAATAATTCTTCACAACGAATCATTTAAAATTTCTTAACTTTATTCGAGCACTATTCGTAAATTTCACATTTCTTCTTTAGTTTAGTCCTATGACACCTCCTAATAATATATTTAAATATTATATTAAAGTAATTTAAATTTAATTCATATCATTAATAATAAAAAAATTAATTAAACAAATGGCTAACTTAAAATAATACAATTTCATAATAGGCCAAATAAAAGCAAAGAAAATTTTCTTTAACTATTTGGACTAGATTAGTCCAAGTCCAATTTTTTCCACCTTTATTCTCTCTTGGGCTTTTCCTCCTTTATTGATATTGGGCCCTTTTTATGATCTCTCCCCAACTTCTTTCTATTTGGCCATGCCCATTTTTCTTTCTTGTTGGGCCATGCCCACTCTTTCTTTTTTTTTTCTTTTCTTTTCTTTCTTCTTTCTTTTTTTNNNNCTCTTTCTTTTTTTTTTTCTTTTTCTTTCTTCTTTCTTCTTTTTTTCACCGTCCAGTAGCACCTTGCTTGTCTTTCTTTTTCTTTTCTCACATGCACAAGTTGTCCACAATTTCTTCCTCTCTCTCCCTCTCACCGTCGGTCACAATTTCTTGCTTCTTTCAACCAATAATTTTTTAGCAGCCAAAGTTGCTCATATTGACTTCAAAATCAGCAGCAAAAACTGCACTTTTCTGCCTTCAAAATAAGCAGCAAAAGCTGCTCCTTTCACCCCTTAAATTGACAAAAAAAATAGCTCTCTTTTCCTCCCTAAATGACAACAAAATCGCCCCCCTCAACTCAGCTCATCCACTTTCCTTTTTTTCCTCACCTCTCGGCCTTCTCTTGTTTCTTTTTACTTTTTTTGCTCACGCCTTCTTCTTGTTTCTTGTTCTTCTCTTCACTAACCGACTTCTCTCTTCTTCTTTGTCTTCTTCACTTTACTTATTCAATTATATATATATATATATTTTATTCTCCATTTTGTTCCAACTGGGCCGGCTCCTCACACCTTTCTTTCTTTCCCCTTTGTTCCACATGACCGACCCCCTTCCATCAATTTAATTAAAGAGTCTTTTGACTCTTTTTATTGACCACATGGGTGGCTACCCATGTTGATCTTCCTTTATATATATATATATATATATACATACTTGTATTATTATTTTTACCATTTGCTTATTTTATCTCTTCCATTTAATTTCTCTACATAATCCTTGAACTTTTATATTTTAAATTCGATCCCTTTGATGCATTTAAAAATTTCAATTTTCATCTATCTTCTTTTCTCTGTACGTGTACCACCAAAATATCAAAATTGCACTTCAACGCGGTATTACCATAATATTTAAATATTTACTTATCCGCGTTGTCTCGACTTAGCAAAACAAGCGTATTTTACTTTTGTCGCTCATTCTCCAAAAATTTGCTTGTATTTCTTCACCCCCACTTGGATCAACCATATGATCCTTCTTCATGAGTGATTTCGACATTCGGTTAAATATTAATATTTTAATATTATTTTATTATAAAAATGTTCTCTTGTCTCCTTGGTACCCAAAATACCTTATTATGCCTCAATTGACTACCGAATCACCCTTTTATCTCACAAATTATCCTTCGATAAAATATTATTATTTTATTGTTATTTTCTTACGTGCGAATCATTTTATCCTAAACTACTCCTTTCATCTTCCATCACGTTTAAACATTATAATTGGCCTCAATTGGCATTCGATAAGCTTTATTTGTCACCATATCAAAGTATGGGGTATTAAATTTTAACAGCCTTGGTAGACTCGGTTGGGATAGCCTTAAGCCAAGGTATCCCTGATAACCGAGTATGAGAATGATTTTGGTACAAGCCATGTTGTTTATTTTTGACAAAAAGGTAATGGTTTTATATGCGTTGAAATAAGTTTTAATATTATGAATTATATTTCTCTGCATGGTGAAAATGGAATTAAACGATATTTCGCAGCTCTCCTATTTGTTTATCTGTGAAATGAATATGTAATTCCTCGCATATGGGGCGAGTTATGATTTGTGCATGATTTTAAATATTGTTTGGTTTCGCGGGAGCTTGCTAAATTTTATTGATTTGATTTAAAAATGATTATTAATATATTTTGATGCGAAAAATTTTATTACCATGATTATTTATACTTTATAAGAAATTTTTGATTTCTATATAAGGCACAAACCCTCGTTTGAAACGAATTGCTTTTATAATCTTGCATTTTTATATTCAACTGATCTGCCATTTGCTTGTTTTTCCATCTACGCCCTACTCCCTGAGTCGATGATTATCACTAAGTCTATGAGACTCACACCCTTTTATTTCCCCTTTTGCAGATAGGGATCAGCCTAGCGTCTAGTCAGTGATGCGTTCGGTCCACAGTGAAAGGTAAAGGCATCTCCTAGCAATTTATTCCGAGTTGCTCCACTGTTAGAGGTCAAGTCGTAGTATTTTATTTATTAAGTTGTAAACGAATTCTAAATTTTTATATAAGCATTAATTTGGAGATTATAAATTTAATGCATATACTTACGAATAAAAGGAAAAAGTTTGTATTGATTTTTATATTTATGATTCAATTTAGTATATGAAAGTATCAATATTATATGGTGATTGAATGTAGTGGATTAATGAGCAAATTCTAAACAAGCTTGTTTGAGACTTGGTGGGTCTTTTTCGGAAGTCTTGGACGCCGGTTGCGACCGGGGAGAGGTCATTGCAACACATTTCACAACATAAGGTTGTTTCATCAAAGGCTTGTTCCCATGCATAATTTAAAGAAAAGACAAGTAAAATTTTTCAACTGATTCATTCAAACGAATATGCATTTATCCCAAAACATTTTAAATGCAAGTTCACTCACATGTCTTTGTTGATTTTCCTTTTTGATTGGCCCAACCTCAGCTAATGCTCCAAGTGGAAATATGGGGTCTCGTTAGAACCTATCATACATATAGCATCACAACCCACCCAATTTGCATGAATATAAATCCAAATATTGTTTCCGAAATCAAACTTTACTAGTTTTTCCTAACTAGTTTTCAATCACTATTTGACTGGTCAAATTAATACTAACTCCAACCAATTTCATAACACTTCTTTCATTACTTCCATTTTCCAGCACCTATATCATCCTCAAAATTCAAAGTTCCAAGCTTAACTAATTCCCTTAGTGACATCTTACACTAGCCCAATGTTCTTTATTAAACTAGTCATTTGTTTACACTATTCTAATCACACTAGAAATAAATAATCACATTTCCACCACAGTATAACCTTTAACAATAAAACAACCCACAAATCTAATCATTGTCCATCATTAACAACTTAAAAAAATCAACCCTAACTCATTACTCACCTTGGTGGACTTGTAGTTGAATCTCTTTAGTGAGGATTAAAGAAGGGAAATTCTTTTAAGAGTTTTCAAGCTATTTTGAAGAGTTTCTCTCTCTAAAATGTTCAACTAGTGAGAGAAAGTGCAGAGGAAAGACTTTTTGAGGGTTTTTGGGGTGAAAAGTGAAAGAACACAAAAAATCCTATGAAAAAGTGTACAAAAGCATGAGAATTGGAGTTAATTTGAGAAAGTTATGGAAGTTTCAAAGGATGACTTCCATGGAAGATGGAAAGTTTGAAATAGGGAGGAGAAATGGAAAGAAGAATAAGAAAGTGTTGAAAATTGAGATATTTATACCTAGGGTTGACAAAGTTTTACATATTTACGAAAATGCCATTAATAATTTGACTTTATCTTCCCCCTTTTTTTCGATGCAATTTTACTCTTTTGACACTAAGAAAAGGTTCACAATAGATTAGAGGTACTCAAGTTCATGAAAACTTAGAAATTTAGACTCGAGATCTAAAATTACCATTTTACCCTTATTATGGAAATTATTTTTATTTTTATTTATTTTATTGTTATATATTATATATTTACTTATTTTACTTAATAATATTTGAAAACCTACTTCTAGGAGCTTACCAAGAAAAATGACAAGATTACCCCTAATCCATGTCATTGTGTCGACCTCAGCTACGCGTCTATGGAGGTCGAGGTTTCACACCTTTGAATTCGAGAAGTATTGCTTTAGTCCAAGTGAGGATGCCATCTTGAAGGACGAGCCATAGTTAAGAGGATTTGGGGCAAAATGCTCTTAAGGAAATTGTTTGAAGCCTCTGGCAGTGTTTTGAATACTTGGATATGCACTGAGGTAAGTGCACTGTGTTAATGCTTGGTTGTTCTACATTTGGGATTATGGATGATCGACCTAGTCACTCTGTTTGAGTGAGCATTAGCGGATGCTCTCGCATGGAGAAGGTGTATGGGACTGCTGTGTATGCTTGTGGATGATACTAAGCCTCTAGGAATTTCATATGCACATATTCAAACAAGTAGTGTAATGATAAAGTAGAGTATCATTCCCACAGAGATTTGTTTCTAAAGTTTCACTAGGTAATAAAATTATAAAACCAATTAATCTTATTTAAGTAATCCAAAAATTGAAGAAAAAATAATTATAAATTAACACTAAATAAACCAACAAACTAAATAAGTTGAGAAAAGCAGTATAGTCAAGACCTAGGATTATGGGTTCATTCAACATTTCATTTGATACCAGCTTTTCTTGTTATGCATCTTTCCTAATTGGTTTTACTAACCTAAAATCAAAAGCTATGGACAAGTCTCTGTCAAGTTGCTTGTACAAATACCTAACTTAATTAGTTCACTATATGTCTAGAGGAATCAATTAAATGAAGTTCATTAAGCAAGTATCTTAATTTGGCTATGTTTACCTGATTTGTGAATCAAATCACCTAAGTCACGTGAACATCCACTATTCTAACCTAAGCTCAATGTAAAATCTCTCTGTTAAGTCTCAATTAGATTCGCAAATCAGTTAATTATTAGCCAGACAATCAAAAGCATTAAGAACAAATTTGAATAAGTAAAACTACACCCATTCATGATAAATAAAAGAGAAACTAATATTCAAACTACATGCTGAAATCTACCACAATCCTAGAAAAATAGTTTAGCTCATAATATCTAATAAAATCAATATCCAAAGAAATTTAGCTATGAATCCAAGTCAAACAAAATAAGAAAAACATAGAAGTACAGAAAGAAACTAATTATTGAAGCTTTGCAATCTCAATTCTCTCTTAAAGTCTCTTGTTTTCTTGCTTTGTTCTTGGTTCTTTTTCTCTAGAATAGTTCCTTGCTGCCTCTCTTCTTAAACCTCTGAAAATGGTCCCTTAAATAGGCTCCAAGTAACCTAATTTAAAAAATTCCATAAAATTTTTATTTTTGGAAACTCGGGTAGCGTAATGGCCATGATTTCCTGGCCTTGCGTCATCGTGACAAACTTTAGTGGCGTCACGACACTACTTCTTCAACTCTACGGTGTCGTGCTCTCAAGTTTTTGTATGATGTGCCCATCTAGCCTAGCACTGCAGCCATAAATTTCCAACGTCGTGGCCATGAGTAACTTAGTGTCGAGGCCTTAGTTGTCTTGCTGCCTTGTGCAAAACTACATCTATGTAGAATTATCCAATGCGATTGTCACCTCGATATGATCCGAACTAGGAAAAGTCAGAAACATGAAAGTTTTAGTCCTATCTTTTAAATTTCTAATGGCTCAAGAATCAGATTTAGTAGACTTTTGGAGTGAAAGCTATGCTCCAAATACCACATCATGTTCAGTTCATCCATATGACTACAGTGCTCCAAAGTAGATAAACATTTTAACAACTATCCAATCCAAACTGGGTGAAATTATCAAATAAAAGTTGCAACCCTTCCTATTAGCATTCTAGTGGTCTAAGAATCACTTCATTTGGAGTACTATATAGAGAGATACGGTTAAAATACCGCAACATATACGAGTGAAGCTATCACCATACTTGTATAGATTTTCATCAAATGAGCATTTTTATCAAATTCCTATAAAAGTGATAAAAGAAACTATCAATAACTACTCTTAAAGTAATTTAAAACAAAATAATATAAATTAACTACTCAACATGTAATCAAACTTAAACAAGAAAAACACCTAAAATGCTACAATCCAAACCTACAATCCCAAAAGTCTAGCTACTTAAGCCCGCAAAATGTGTGAAAATAACTTTATATAATAGAGTTATTGTCACGACCCGGTACTCCCCTCGAGATCGCGACAACCGTCACGTTGTCCTGATCGACACTCATTACTAAGAATGTCAACTGGAACCTCGTAAGGCTTTAATATCAGTTTCTCTTTTTCCCGGTGAGCAACTGTTACCAAATATCATTTTCTAAAAGAATTTAAGCTATTTCCAACTGAAATCAATAAAAAAAATGATTTATGTCTCATAGGGGCATTTTGGTCATTTTTTCTCAAAAGTTCCGAAACCAGTTAAAAATGTAGTATGCAAGTATAAAACACATAATTCATAATCAAAAATAAATTTAAACATCTAAACTTTCATTTAAAATGAAATTATAACTATTTGAATAAAATAAAGATATCGAATAAAATATTCAATTTTCTCATAAAACAATATTTTTAGAACACTGCAAATTAATTTTTACAGCAAAAAAGCCACATAAATTTATATAAATTATAATACAGATAACCAAAGTATAAAATTAAATTTGCAGTAACGCATGGGCCCACGAACGACCAAAGGTATCTAGAGAGATAAACCTACATATTTTGAGGATGTCAGTCCAATTGTAATCCTTAATGAAATGAACTATCTATCGACTATCCTGAGCCTGAAAGGGGTGGAAATGAGGGTGGTGAGATTATAAAATCCCAGTGAGTAAACAAATATCATTTAAAATATCTAAAGCTGAGTAAAAGGAGACTATTAAAACATTTCATCAAACTGTAATTTATCACCTTTCAACTTATTTCAACCAAATGACATCAATTTATTCAAATCAAGTAATCAGTATGGCTTATGAATTTCCTAATAGCTTGGCTCATGCCAAAAATTATTATTATACTCAGTTATCTGGGATACCTTGACCGACGACTATCCCAACTGAGTCCACCAAGGCTATTAAAAAGTTACGTACGCAAAAACATGTTTTTATTTTAAAAATATAGCCATTCCTTGGCGTTGGCCGAGTTCCCCCTCACGTGATGGTTTGGCATGAAGTGAACTCCAAAAGTTATACCTCGGGAGTTACCCTACTCACGTCTCCAACCGAGGTAAAATATAACGAGATTTACCGTGCCCCTCTAATAGGCTAGTCCACGGAAACCCGCCTATTGCAGCAAGCTAACCCACCATGCAATAAAATTTTGACAGCATGACAGGGCTAATATTTTACTACCCAGCCTGCAAGCGTAAAATAAAACAATTCATACAATTCATAAAACACAGCCCAGCTAGTCATGCTAACACAATAACAATATAACATAAGCCATCAATTTCCAATCATAAAATTTATAACATATCAGTGGTCTCCAATTACTCTATTTTCAAAATCGTTATTTCATTTCAAGACAATTTATAAAATATTTTCATTTAAATTCATTTTTGTTTATAAAACCTAAAATTTACTATTTGAACTCATTTTCATAAAATTCACCAAAATCGAATCAAAACATACTTTAGATAACTAAAATGTTGATAAGGTTACTCACTATTTCGGAAGTCGAATTTCTAAAGTACTCCGATTATCGATACTCGAGTACAATTTCCTTGCCCTTATCGAAGGATTCACCACCTTGACATAGTACAAAATCGAGGAACTTACTACATTGGTACTAAATTGAAATTAAACTAATTTAAACTACTAATGCATGATAAGGAATGCAAAAATGCACCAGTAACTATCTAAACCCGGCATTGGCCTAATTCGTCTTATCACTCGATTAAATTACTTACACGTCCAATTTAATCCCAAATTACTCCATTTCTTTTCTAATACCTCAATTCACCAAACATTAATCAAATAACACCAATTTCAGCATCAAAACCCTCCCATTTCTTCACGAAAAAATTCGGCCATTACAGTGCACAAACACCATGATTTTTCCTACTTAATTTTCTCACCATTATTCATCATTTTCGAAGCCATTTCTTTTGAAATAATAACAATCCATCACCCACACACATCAAGGAAGATTCTGCCAATGAAGATTCATGGAGAAAATGGATTCTTTTCTTGTTGTTTTGCTTCTAAATATGCTAAACTAACTAAAAACACTAACATATCTTAAAATCAAATCAATCCAACATCTTTCTCTCTCCATACCCATTTTGACCAGCCATGAATTCATCATGAAAACATGTAATTTAACCATGGAAAATAAGTAGAAATGCATGGGAAAGGTAGATCACAAGTCAAAATCAAGAAATTTTACCTTTGATTGCTTGATTACTTGAAATCCACCAATTTTCCCTTGAATTTTCCCACCTAAAGTTCCTGTTTTTCTTTTCTCCCTTTGTTCTTCCTTTGCTCTTGGTTTGGCTGGCCATATGAAGAAAATGGGCTGATTTTATGCTAAATTTAAAGCTAAATAAGAAATGGTTACCAACTTGACACATGTCACCCTATTATTGGTCCATGTGTCATTTCTGAACTATTAAGCTTTCTCTCTCCACCATATAAATTCTTTCAATTATCCATAATAATATTGGGTAAAATCCATGTGCTGGACAAGCGTTGGGTGTGTAAAATTATAATTTTTCCCTTGAGGTGGCAAAATTACCATTTTACCCTTATGCTTCGAAAAATACCAGGATTTCAATTTTTCACTTCTCAACCTCAAATCATACTCCAATAAGTCAAATATGATCAAAATCTTTCAAAAAAATTCCCATTTTGTCCTAGAGTGGAAAAATTACCATTTTACCCCTAGATAGTGAAATTTTCGGTTTGACTCCAAATTAATCCTCGAACTCCGAATCACCATTTTAAGTCATTTTGGGAATTTAAAATTTTCAATTTCGCCCTAAAATTTCTATTTGATCTAGTTCGAGGCTTAAATCAACTTTGTTGGTCTTCTAGGTACAATACCGACTTTTGTAAATTCTTCGGGACTCTCCTAGCATGCAAACATGCTATCCATCACATATATGTCATGACAAGTATTTTATAAGGTCGGGCTTTAAAGCGCTACCCCCCTTAAAATAAAATTTTGACCTCAAAATTTCATTTACTGGACTCAAAGAAAATGTGGGATATTATCTTTTTATTTGATGTTCAACTTCCCATGTCATCTCTTCCATTCGAGCATTCATTCACAATATTTTAACCATTGGGATGCTCTTATTCATTCCTGTACGTATCCTCATATTTATGTTTACCTCACATTTATGTAGCTTCAATCTTCTTAATCATATTAGTCTATCGCATATGACTTAACTGCGCTATAGATTACATTTCCTTGATACCATTTCCTTAACTATCACCCAAAGTCGCTTATATCCACGCAACTCAGCCTCTAATGGGATTTCTTATCATTACGCTACCTTTATCACTTGTCAACAATCAATAATTCCCACTTCAAAATACTCTTTCCATATTACAACTACTTCCAAATCAAATTTTCTCCTAAAGGGGTGTGCACTACAATTTCTATTCAAGCATTTCATAATACATAAGGATCAAACACTCTTTATTTATCCATATATATATTTATCATCACAGATAATTCAAATTTGATAACCATTAGTAACCATATTCTCAAAAAGAAAACTCTAGTACCTTCAGGATTGAGTACTTATTAAGTAGATCTGTTCTATTACCACGATATATTTAAATAAATGAACCTACTTTTGGATGTATCCTTATGGACTTAATCAATCCTTATAATTCCTAGGTCATAACCAACTTGTTAGTTTTACGTCACATACAAACATATCTAACTTGTGATTCCTCAAATTTTTTTTCCAAACACTAGATCTCATGGCCTCATTAGTTTATCAATCTAAAGATGAAAATAAACATTTATCTCCCCTCAAGTACACTTTAAAATGAAAATATCATTTATCAAGATATTTTTGATATCAACTTCCTTCAGCCCTTTTTACCTTAGAAGATTAAATCCATAATCATCCATTTTGAATCATGGGCTTATGCCAATCAAGGCAAATTTTCACACTTTCGATTACATGAAGCCGATTGCACATATTCCATTCTCATATGAGAGTTAACCACTAGTTGGCATCATCCCCAAACAACACGTATCATATAAATCAAAATTTTTTTTTATAGTCAAAGTTCATATTGGAGTAATTCAACCCTATGTCATATCTCATCACTAAACCCTTACTTGTATATAAGTACTTGAATTTTTGAATCATCATTTCTTTTTTTTAAGTAGATCTTTACAGTTCCCCATAGCGTATTTTTATTCCCTTCTACATAATAGCGTCATTTAATCAAACCGTATCATCCTCATTTTCTAAACATTTGAAACACAATTCAACCTTTGCCTACCATTATCAAATACTTTGCCTTGATAATTACTTATAATAAATTGAAACTTGTGGGGAAGTACATTTCACAATTTATGTTTTGCGTCTACAATTATGTCAAGACCAAAACCTCATCGGCTCCATAAAACAATAGGATAATCATTACTTCAAACAAGTATTTCCAAGTATACTTATGCTTGTATCCCATCCTCATACTTATATGACATGTCAGTCATGAGTCTAACTTGACTGTATAGCCATTTGCTCCTTAAGCTTTAATGTTCTCTCATTGCGAAAAGTCTTTCAAATTTATCACATCAGAGTATTCATAAGGTGGATACACATCCATATTTTATAGTTCAAGGTCTAACGCAGCGAACACTGTCTCATCATTAAAGTTCTACCCTTATCTATCGATCATAGCTCCCTTACACACTTACCTATACATTCCTGGTTTACGTACAAGCCACTCATGGCCATCCAACTTTTGACCTCTTATAGTAAGTCAAACTAATATATTCTCTTATGCTTTTCCATACGCTTCCTTTAATAAAGTTCCACTCTTTTATACGAATATAACATCATTCTTCCTTAACCAATTTACAAATTGTACTTGAAATTGCAAGACTTAAAACTAGATTCTCCTTAAGTATTTTTTAATATTAATACTAATATTACTCTCAGTTTATAGCTTATTTTTTATAATCACATAACTTAGTGTTTGCTTTTACAAGATCCACGACTGAACTTCTCTTGGGTATTTCCTTGGGGATATATATCTTAAACTTATGTCTCACAACATGTGATCACTTAACCCGTAACTTAGCCATTTATGCGGCATCTTCTTTGGGCCCACTCCAAGGTATTGTCCCCATCACTTGACTTACTCATTTTCGTCGTGCCTAAGGGCGACACGACAGGCCTTGCAGGACCTTCTCACCAAGTTTCGAACCCCAGACCTTTTGCTCTCCCCCGAAGGGAACGCTTTTAACCATTTCAGCGTTAACTCATTCATATTGATATCTTCCAAAACCTTAAAACTCCAGTTAACAAAACATAGAATTAAATTCAATGACTTTAGGTCAACTCATAAGTTCAACTTCACATCTGTCTCATTTTATTCATGCATCCTAGATATGAAGTGTTCTTAGCACCGCGGCACAGTGGCTGTTGGAGTTTACTTAATCAATGTTATTCATCTATATTTACGGTTACTGCACTAATCATTCTCAATCGTTTGGTTTCCCTCCAAGCTTACGTCACAATTTCCATGACCATTTATATCTTCTTGTGCTCATCACATATAATAGATAAAGTCAATATTTTCAAATTCATCTCATCCTATAACACTTGTAATCTGTTATTCATACTTCATCACTTAACATTGATATTCCTCATCGATATCTCATACCTTCATCTTTCTTTACACTTATATTCACAATCCTTATAGAATCAAAAATCCATTATAAGCGTCACTTATATCCTTTCAAATTTTGTAGCTGCAACTGAAATTTCAAATTTCACCTTTTCCATATTAACATTGATATGCCTTTATCATAGCATTTAGTGCAAATTTGATGAAAGAATTGTCTCCAAATAACTCTTAAATACATAATTATCAAATTGTACACCACTAAATATTAAGATATTGACTTTACTCATCAATAACCAATCACATTTATTAAGTGAATAATCTATTTACTTATTACACCTTGCCTTTGCGATCATAAGATCAAAGTTGCCCTAAACTTAGGATGTAGAAGTTCTTTCTCTTAGAGTATCCAAACATCAACATTTTCTAAATTCCTTACTTTGGGGAGATCACCTTCAAGACTGATCATTCGTATCATAGGCTACACTTTGAACCGAATAAACTTTTAAATTGATCTTTCAAGTAATTAGTATATCAGTCTCAATTATAGAACTTCATATGGCACTTAGACTAGATTCGACATTTCCAAGTCATTTAACCTCAAGCTGCCAATTCCACATCTAGTCTTTTAATCCTTTGGCTCCCCTTTTGCTATGCATAGCAAAGTTCAAGCTCATCCTAAGAGCAGATTTATTTACTAACTTCTTACTTCATGACCACACATCAATTATAGTAATCATTGATACTCACTCTCGAGTTAATTCACGTGCTTATATCCATGAACTATAATAGGTCCAATCAATTCTTGAAATCTCACAATCGCTTAATTGAAATCAACACCAGTTCCCTCTAAGCTGCTATACCTATTCCAAACATATTAACATATAAAATATTTCAAAATCTCAACACCACTTTTATATGGGCATAACATGCTTAATTAACATAGTGTTCTTATCTTCATGCACATAAGTATGAATTTACTCTTACCTCAATGCTTAATTTATACACTCCAAGTGAATTACAATCATCACTATTCATTCTATCCAAATTGTGCCCCTTATTACCATTATCACACGTGCTCTTTTATATTAACCCCAATACAATCCATAGTCCCCAAATCTTTTTCCAATTGACAACCATGAGTTCACTTATAACTCCACCAAATGAATAAATTATCATGGCCTACTAGTCCAACTCCAAATTTCTCCATCCATAATCTGAGGGATATATCATTTCATTAATCTTTCATTAGCAGCATTCGTTTTAAGATCTCTCCAACACTGGCTCATGTCACAAGTGGCATCTTAAACCCGGACAACGGCCCTACTTATAATCTTTACATGACATTAACAAGAAAGTGGATTACTGGAAACAGAAGTTCCTATAGCTCCCATAAGATCTATAAGAAGAAACAGAATGAGTCTAACCAACTCCAAATTCTATATACAAATGCACGTATTCTATTCTACCTAACCTGATTTAACTTAACTTGGGCCACACTGACACTGTAGTTTTTAAAACAACTTTAAAACAAAAAGCTTTGTACTCTGATCTTTAAAACCAAAGGCTTTGATCTTTAAAACCAAAAGCTCTGATACCACTCTAATTGTCACGACCCAGTAATCCCCTCGAGCCAGTGACAACCGTCTCGTTGTCCCGATCGACACTCATTACCCAAAATATCAATCGGACCCCCGCAAGGCTTTAATATCAATTTCTCTTTTCCTCAGTGAGGAACCGTTACCAAATATCATGTTCTAAAAGAATTTAAGCTATTTCTAACTGAAATCACGAAAAAAATGATTTTTTTCTCACAGGGGCATTTTGGTCATTTTTCCTCAAAAGTTTCGAAACTAGTTAAAAATGTAGTATGTAAGTATAAAACACATAATTCATAATAAAAAATAAAATTAAACGTCTAAAACTTTCATTTAAAATGAAATTATAACTATTTGAATATAATAAAGATATAGAATAAAATATTCAATTTTCTCATAAAACAATATTTTTAGAACACTGCAAGTTAATTTTTACAGCAAAAAAGCAAAATAAATTCATATATATTGTAATACAGATAACCAAAGTATAAAATTAAATTTACAGTGACACATGGGCCCACGAACGACCAAAGGTATCTAGAGAGATAAACCTACATATTTTGAGGATGCCAGTCCAATTGTAATCCTCGATGAAATGAGCTATCTACCGACTATCCTGAGCCTGAAAAGGGTGGAAAGAAGGGTGGTGAAATTATAAAATCCAAGTGAGTAAACAAATATCATTTAAAATATCTAAAGGCAAGTAAAAGGAAACTATTAAACCATTTCATCAAACTGTAATTTATCACCTTTCAACTTATTTCAACCAAATGAAATCAATTTATTCAAATAAAGTAATCAGTATGGCTTATGAATTTCCTAAAAGCTTGGCTCATGCCAAAAATTATTATCATACTCAGTTATCTAGGATACCTTGGCCGAGGGCTATCCCAACTGAGTCCGCCAAGGCTATTAAAAAGTTACGTACGCATAAACATGTTTTTATTTTAAAAATATAGCTGTTCCTTGGCATTGGCCGAGTTCCCCCTCACGTGGTGGTTTGGCGTGAAGTGAACTCTAAAAGTTATACCTCAGGAGTTACCCTACTCGCGTCTCCAACTGATGTAAAATATAACGGGGTTTATCGTGCCCTGCTAATGGGCTAGTCCACGTAAACCCGCCTACTGCAGCAAGCTAAACCCACCATATAATAAAATTTTGACTGCATGACAGAGCTAATATTTTACTACCCAACCTGCAAGCGTAAAATAAAATAATTCATACAATTCATAAAACATATCCCAACCAGTCATGCCAGCACAATAACAATATAACATAAGCCATCAATTTCCAATCATAAAATTTACAACATACCAGTGGTTTCCAGTTACTCTATTTTCAAAATCGTTATTTCGTTTCAAGACAATTTATAAAATATTTTCATTTAAACTCATTTTTGTTTATAAAACCTAAAATTTACCATTTGAACTCATTTTCATAAAATTCACCAAAATTGAATCAAAACATACTTTAGATAATTAAAATGTTGATAAGGTTACTCACTATTTCGGAAGTCGAATTTCTAAAGTACTCCGATTATCGATCATCAAGTACAATTTCCTTGCCCTTGTGGGAGGACTCACCACCTTGACACAGTACAAAATCGAGGAACTTACTACACTGGTACTAAATTGAAATTAAACTAATTTAAAGTACTAATGCATGATAGGGAATGCAAAAATACACTGGTAACTATCTAAACTCGGCATTGGCCTAATTCGTCTTATCACCCGATTAAATTACTAACACGTCCAATTTAATCCCAAATTACTCCATTTCTTTTCTAATACCTCAATTCACCAAACGTTATTCAAATAACACCACTTTCAGCATCAAAACCCTCCCATTTCTTCATGGAAAAATTCGGCCATTACAGTGCACTAACACCGTGATTTTTTCTAATTAATTTTCTCACCATTATTCATCATTTTCTAAGCCATTTCTCTTGAAATAATAACAATCCATCACCCACACACATCAAGGAAGATTCGGCCAATGAAGATTCATGGGGAAAATGGATTTTTTTCTTGTTGTTTTGCTTCTAAATATGCTAAACTAACTAAAAACACTAACATATCTTAAAATCAAATCAATCCAACATCTTTCTCTCTCCATACCCATTTTGACCAGCCATGAATTCATCATGAAAACATGTAATTTAACCATGGAAAATAAGGAGAAATGCATGGGAAAGGTAGATCACAAGTCAAAATCAAGAAATTTTACCTTTGATTGCTTGATTACTTAAAATCCACCAATTTTTTCCTTGAATTTTCCCACCTAGGGTTCTTGTTTTTCTTTTCTCCCTTTGTTCTTCCTTTGCTCTTGGTTTGGCCGGCCATATGAAGAGAATGGGCTGATTTTATGCTAAATTTAAAGCTAAATAATAAATGGTTACAAACTTGACACATGTCACCCTATTATTGGTCCATGTGTCATTTCTTAACTATTAAGCTTTCTCTCTCCAACATATAAATTTCTTCAATTATCCATGATAATGTTGGGTAAAATCCATGTGCTGGACAAGTGTTGGGTGTGTAAAACTACAATTTTTCCTCTGGGGTGGCAAAATTACCATTTTACCCTATGCTTTGAAAAATACCGAGATTTCAATTTTTCACTTCTCAACCTCAAATCATACTCCAATAAGTCAAATATGATCAAAATATTTCAAAAAAATTCTCATTTTGTCCTCGAGTGGTAAAATTACCATTTTACCCCTAGATAGTGAAATTTTCAATTTGACTACAAATTAATCCTCGAACTCCGAATCACCATTTTAAGTCGTTCTAGGATTTTAAAAATTTCAATTTCACCCTAAAATATCTATTTGGTCTAGTTCGAGGTTTAAATCAACTTTGTTGTACCTCTAGGTACAATACCGACTTTTGTAAATTCTTCGGGGACTCTCTTAGCATGCAAACATGCTATCCATCACATGTATGTCATGACAAGTGTTTCATAAGATCGAGCTTTACAGTTATTGCTGCCTAAGGTTAAGATCCCTCTATTCAAAGATATACTTGAAGCTCTTGTGATTCATGTAAATCTCACGCATCTTATCATATAGGTATTGCCTCTAAATCATTAGGGCAAACACTATAGTAGCCATCTCTAAATAATGGGTGGGGTAATTTTGGTCATGCCTCTTGAGCTGTCTCGATGCATGCACAATCACCTTACCATGTTGCATCAACACACACCCAAGTCCTACTCATGAGGCATCGCAATAAACAATGTAGTCCCCTAAACCACAAGGTAAACTCATTACTAGAGCTATGGCAAAACATGTTTTCACCTTCCTAAAGCTCTCCTCACATGCATTTGTCCATAAAACCTTGACACCCTTCTATGTGAACTTAGTCTTAGGAGCTATGATGTTGGAGATGTCCTTAACAAATCTTCTATAATATTCGGCCAACCTTAGAAAACTCGATATCTCAGTCACTAAAGTACGCCATGGCCATTTCTCCACCACCTCGATCTTCTTTGGGTCCACCATAACTCCATCCTTATATACTACATGGCCTAAAAAGCTAACACTATCAAGCTAGAACTCGCACTTGGAGAACTTAACATACAACCCTTGCTCACTCAAAGTTTGAAGCACTTTCCTCAAATGTTGCTCATGCTGCTCTCTACTCCTCGAGTATACCAATATATCATCAATAAATACAACCATAAACCTATCCAAGTATGGCATGAACACTCGGTTCATTGTGTCCATAAAGTCAATCAAGGCATTCGTAAGTCCGAATGACCTCACCAAGAACTCATATTGCTTATACCTAGTTTGAAAAGTAGTCTTAGGCATATCCTCTTGCTTAATTCTCAACTAATGATAGCCTGACCTGAAGTCAATCTTAAAAAAATATTGAGCTTCTTGGAGCTGATCAAACAAGTCATGAATGCGTGGTAAATGATGCTTATTCTTCACCATCGCCTTGTTCAATTGTCGATAATCTATACACAGTATCATTAAATAATCTTTCTTTTTTATGAATAGCGCTAATGTACCTCATGGTGACAAACTAGGATGAATGAAACCCTTCTCCAATAGGTCTTCCAATTGACCCTTGGGTTATTTCAGCTCTACTAGTGCCATTCAGTACAGTGGTATAGATATCAGACTTGTTCCCTGTACCAAGCCGGTCTAAAACTCTATATCTCTATTTGGTGGTAATCTTGGTAACTCATTGGGAATCACGTTAGTGAACTCCCTCACAATTGGCACGTTGGCCACCTCACCCACCATGTGGGTGTTCTTGATTAATGCCAAGATACCCTAACATCCATGACCAATCAATCTTCTAGCCTCTAAGGTTGAAATCATATTACTCATCACTATACTACGATCCTCTTGGATAGTAAATGCTTTCTCCCTTGAATAGTTAAAGTGTACCCTCTTCTAATAGCAATCAACACTAGCATAATTGGGTGACAGCTAATCTTTGCCTAATATCACATCAAATTCCAACATGCCTAGCAAAACTAAATTTCCTTAAGTGTCCTTGCTCCTAATTCGAACCATGCAATCTCTATACACATCCTTTGCCATAAATATTTCTCTCAACGGTATAGTAACTACCAAGTCTTGCTCCTACTTAGAGCGCCTTATACCTAATCAAGATGTAAAGTGTGGGGATACAAATGAATGCTAGCACCAGGGTCATACAATATAGATGCAACAATAGAACAAATAGGTAGCATACATTCAACACTTCATTGGATGCCTATGCATCCTGTTGAGTTAGAGCATAAACTTTGGCCTGTCCTTGACCAAAATTCCCTTGGGCTTTAAATCCTCTACCCTTGAATGAACTACTAGCACCTTGACCTTTTGCTCCTCTAACCTCTCTACTAGTCTAAGCAACTACGGATGGGGTAGGTAAAGTTAGCTGTGTTTGTCCATGTGTCGACCCCTAAGTAATTCGATCATTGAGACAATCCCTAGCAAAATATCTAGTCAACCTACATGAATAACAAAAGGTGGTTCCTTGGAAACATTGCCGTTTGTGCCTCCTACCATATGAAAAACATAATGCTCTATGTTCTTAAGACTATTTTGTAGCCTGTTACTTGTGTGATTTGGTAGTATTCTTCTTCTTAGAACTGCCACTAGCACCGCTTAATTACTAGGATGTTTGTGAACCTTTTTGCCAGCCCTATTGGCCTTCAATCCTACATTCTTGGACCTATCTTACCTTCCTCTAGTCTTTGTATCCTTCATCTCTAGCCTAAGAGCACAGTTCACTACCTTAAAGTAATTAGTGAACTCCTTGGGCGCTACAGCTCTATATAGAGGTCGTACCAATCCATTAACAAACCTTATAACCCTCATCTCCTCAGTAACCACTCAGTAAGGTGCATACGAAGACAGCTCAGTAAACTTAATACTATACTTTAGCACTATTATCCTTGGGGTCTATATTAACATCTTGAACTCACGAGCTCTAGCCTCTTTCACATTGACAAATAGAAAACACATCAAAAAGCTATATGAACCTTCTGCCAAGTAATTGGTGTAGCACCAGGCACTTTGCCTTTACATAATAGATCATACCACTGCTCAGTTGCTTTACCTAGTCAAAATGTAGCTAGCTCCACCATCCAAGTGCTAGTGTAACTATAAGAATTGCATATGACCTCAATGTCATCTAAGAATCCAGAAAATGTAGGGGGTTTTAGCTTCATGAACTCCGATAGTTGATCCTTGGCCCCAACTTTAATCATACTAACTTGTGGCTAATCACTCTAACTCTAAGATTCAGAGCATGCTTGGACAATAGGATGATCACTACCCTGTCACTTTTGATCCAAGATCTATTGAGTAAAACCTCCATGGTATGACTAACTCTTTGTAAGTCAATAGCAAAATCCTCTAAACTAACTACCTTGGGTATAGGTGTTACTACTTTGAGACAGTCATGTCCCATTTTATGGTAGAACATGACTGGCACATGAACACATACAGGAATAGCCCGTTAGGCTTAAGTAAGCATTTTTAACATTCATAATTAAACATTTGTTAATATGGAAGTATACTTAAACATCCATAAGCATACAACATCAACTCATGCATACCATCAAATGTAACACTACACATATATAGAATGTCTCAATGTATTAGTGTAAGTGTAAACATTTCATATATCATCATTGTGCCCATATCATTTAAATGTCTCAACACCCTCGGGTGTCCATTCGGCCTCTTAAGCCACCTTATACATTTAACATAACTGTGACACCTCGTACCTTCGTACAAAAGTCAATATGACCTTATCAACAAGACAAAGGGTCAATGGATGCTGATTTAAGCATCAAAGAATGGAAACGAGTGAAAGGAGTATTTTAAAATAAAATATCTTGCACGCGAGGAAATCATAATAGAATAATAATATTTTTATTAAAGGTGAATTACTGAGTTAAAAGGTGATCTGGAAGTGAACCGGGGCAAAGTAAGATGTTTCGGAGCCCTAGATGGCTAATGGAGAACTTTGGAATAAAATAATATTTTATTAATAAAATGATATTAAAATATTAATATCTTAGCTGTGGTTGAAATTAATCATGAAGGAGGAGTATATGGATAATCTAAGTGGGGGAGAAGAAATAAGTTAGAATTTCGAAGAAAAATGGCAATAGTTGTGCCCGCGTGTCTTAATTAAATAGAATTAGAACGGGTAAGTAGATATTTAAATATTATGATGATACTGCGTTGAAGTGAAAACTTTATATTTTGTTTGCACACATGTAAAGAAAGAAAAAATAGAAGGAAATTGTAATTAAAAGATTGTTGAGAGGACTAAATTAAAAAGAGGAGAAACTTAGAGGGCAAAATGGTAATTTTGTCATGAGCTTGGTCAAAGCTTCCAAAGGAAGCTTTGACTATTTTCTTCCTTATCCATGGCTGATCCTTATCTTCTCCATAAGGCATTTTCTTCTTCTCTTCCAACCCAACACCATTTTCTCCCTTGCAACAAAAATCGATCTTTTTTCTTTTTCTTTATTTCTTTTCCCTTTTCTTTCTTCTCTTGATTCTTCATTCTTCTATCTTTTCCTTGTTCATCAATCCACCATTCTCCAGCTCATTTTCATGACAAACGAGGTTTGGGAGAGAGAAAAGAAAATTTTCTTCTTTTCTTTTCTTCATTTTTCCATTATACTGCACTTTCATCACTACCTAAGCTTTTTAGCTTTGGATCTGCATTTTAAAGCCAAAAGGTATATATTTTCAACTCATGGTTTTGAAATTTATGGGTTTATATATATTTTTAGATTTTATTTTCTAATTTTCTTCAAATTTGTTTTCTTGGAAATATTAGGTTTCTATTGATCTGTATACCACCAAGCTCATCCAGGTAAAGAAACTCTAAATTAGAATAGTTGGTCTAATGGGTTTGTGAATTAAACTAGAATTTTAGGTTAAATGTTAGGTTAGAGTGTAGATTGTCTAGTGTAATTTATTAGAATTATTAGATTCAATTTATGACATAATTGAGGTTGTTATGGTTTATTGACATATATAGGTCCTAATGGTACTTCAGGACTTACTTGGATTAGGACCTTGTTGGTGCTAGTTGTAAGGTGAGTGAACTTGCATTTAAAAGGTTTTGAACAAATGCATGTGTTGAATGAAATGTTAGAATATCCTTGGTTGACTCTTTTAAAATTTATAGAGTAGAACAAGCTTTTCACAAGTGATACTTCTATGTTTTTAAACTTATAATGTGATGAATTACATATGCGAGACCTCGACCTCTATAACCTCATATCTAGGTGTAGACACAACAACCAAAGCTAGGGGTAATTTCATCATTTTATTAATGTGCCCCTAGAAGTATGCTTTCAAACATTTTTAAGGCCTAAGTAGGCCTAAAGCATAAATGAATGATGAAAATAAGGATTAAATGACGAAGGAAATAAAAATAATGATGATTTCCAAAGTAGGGGCAAAATGGTCATTTTCATCTCAAGTCAAAATTTTAATTTTTCATAAACCTGAGTATTTTTAGACCATTGTGGACTTGGCCTCAGTGTAAAAAGAGTAAAAAGATTGCACAAAGAATTGGAGAAGAATAAGCTAACTTGCTAACGGAATTTTCGTAATTTAAGTGGAGTTGGATAAGCTTGAGCTATAAATATCATCTTCTAACAACTTTTTCTCACATTTTTCAGCAGCTTCTTCTTCTTCTTCCTTCTTCCCTTTCACGTTTCTTCATCCTCCATGGGAGTTCTCTTCAAGCTTCGATAGCTCTCTCAAGCTAGCTCAACTTTTCATGCGTTTGTGCACCCTTGCATAGAACCTTTGTGCTCTTTCACTCTCTCACTTTAAAACCCTTGAAAAAAAAAATCTTGCTTCCATACTTTCTCTCACTAGCTAGGTGTTTAGAGAAAGAAAGAGGGAGCTTCCATAATAGCTTGAAATTTTTGGAAAGAGATTCAACTACGAAGCTACCAAGGTGAGTAGGGAATTAGAATTTGATATTTAAGTGTTAAGAATAGCTAGTGATGAGACTTGGGAATGTTTTATAGTTGAGGTTGTTTATTCATTTTAAAGTGATTAGGATGGTGCAAATAATTGCCATTTAATAATAGTTGGAAACTAGTTAGGAATGACTAGTAGAACCCAATTTAGAAAATAGCTTTGCAATAGTAATAATGCCAAGTTGGGTTGATGGTGATGTTGTTGTATGTGATAGGTTCCAACGAAACCCTACACCTCAATTCGGAACATTAGTCGAAGCTAGAGCCTACCGAAACATCAATAAAGACTGGTGAGTGAAATTACATTTCAAAATTTCTTTGAGAAATGTAATTTATTTGAATGAACATTTGAATGATTTTATCCAACTTTTCTTTAAAAATGTGTGCTAGGGAACAAGCCCTTGATAAAATGTTTTGATGCTGTTCAAAATGTGAAATGTGTAAAAGGATGAATCCATGTGCTTCTATAGTATGTTGGTAGGTATATATATGAATATATGTTTTGTATTGATGAATAATGATGTGTGATGATGTTGAAGTGTGTGAGAAGGGAGTGCACACATGATGATGATAGAGTGTGCGAGTAGGGAGTGCACACATGATGATGATAGAGTGTGCTAGTAGGGAGTGCACACAGGATAATGTTGAAGTATGCGAGTAGAGAGTGCACACATGATGATGATATTGCATTGAGTTGAGTGTGGTGGGATGGTATGCATGATGATGTATGTATATACAAATATATATATATCTTATAGAAAGTTTATGAATATAATTGTGATTGTGTTGTGTGTTGGCATTGTTAATTGCTCCCAAATTGCTTTTCATTTCAACAAGAAAATGGCTTTTGATGTAACAAGACGCATTTCACTTAAAATGCTCTATTTCTTGTTGCAATGAGATTCATTTTTGTTGTAGCGAGAAACTCTCAGGTTTTGGGGGTCACACTGGCCTGATTCTCGCTGCAGCGAGAATAAATCTCACTACAGTGAGAAACTCTCGGGTTTTGGTGTAGTGCTTTCACTTCGATAAAGATTGACCACCTTCCCTTTCGAACTAGGAAAAGTGGTAAACATAAAAGTTGTAGCCCTACCTCTTATCTTTCTAATGATTAAAAATCAAGTCAATTTGACTTCTGTAGTAAGAGATATGCTACTAAAACGAAAACATATGCAAACTGACACTATTTCTTGCTGCAGCAAGAAACTTGCTGCCATGCTTGATACCTTGCTTGATTTTGACATATTTTTCACCTATTTAACTTCATGGATTGATCATGGGTTTTTGAAACACTATGAGGTAATCACTGGGTTTATACTCATTCTTTTCAACTTCATGTTTTAGTTTTCAGGATCGAAGGTAGTTGGATCTTAGGTCGAGGTGTTCCCTCCTATTCATCTTTTGATAGGTTCACTACGACTCTCAATGATAACACCCATGCCCAGAGTCACTCCATTGGTTGTTAAGGGTCTGTTATATGTTTATATGTGATGGTTTAATAAAAATTGTGAGGTTTGTTGTGAACTTTGTATGTACTTGGTTTTCACGATTTAAATTTTGAAAAGATTGTTATTAGAAATTACGAGATTTAGATCCTAAAGAAAAAGAAGTGATAGCTGGACTACTGACGGGTTTAGATAGAAAGGCTTGCTTGGGCCTAGTGGGCCATGCCTATTGGGCCCATGTGCTAGTCATGGCTTGGGTTTTGGGCTGTGACAATAACATTCATAATATAATATGCCTAAACATTTGGCTACATCATCATATCATAATCATAATCCATTATAACACGTTAATAATCTGTAAGCATAAACATAACATGGACAGACTCGTCAATGAAACATTACTCGACTTGCTGGGCTTCAAAAAGTTACTAGACACCTACCAATGAGGAATGAATGGATCACATTACCATGACATTAGCTGCTAACAAGAGAGTGCTATCATTGATTTGCAACAAAATAGTAAGAAAAAATAACTTGTGAGTCACAAAGACTTTGTGAGTGGATATAAGGAAATTGACAAGTCAAAGGCAAGAGTTTTTCATAACCTTGCAATTGTAAACACATATGATTCATAAATTCAGCATTATTACCATAATAATATTATAACATAGCATTTTAAACATCTTTTAGATGACATTGCATGGAATGCAACTTTGCTTAAAATTTTGGAACTCATTTTTCCTCGAGAACCTTTTAAAACCACTTGGAAATTCTTTTTACAACTATTCTATCAATACATTCTGGAATGTATCGATACATGCAAGAAATTTATCAATACTTTTGAGAATGTATCGATACATTCCACATAGCACACCTCCTAGAGCATTTTGTTGGAAATGTATGAATACATGTTCCACATGTATCAATACTTTTGCTACATAATCTATCTTCTAGGCAATTTCTTTATTTAAACCATTCATAAGTCTTTCTAACATTAAGGGATCATTCCCTAGGCTAAGGTTTTATCTATCGAAGCCATTATCACCACATTACAGCATGAATAAAATCATCGATAATCATTCAATCATAAAATAAGCAATTGAACATAAAGCATCAAACCATTCCTTCATTCCTCAAACTTATTAAACTCACTCATCATAGCATTCCATCTATGAGTGGGCTTGCCCTATTTTGATGAATAATGGTCTGACCCTACTATTTTGGGTTTGTAGCACACTCTCGTGAATGACACATTGACCTTATCCATGATCTATCAAGTGGTCTCACTCCACTCAGGTGGGTAGTGGACAAAGTCCTCACTACCGTTTAGTTCACCTTGCATGAACAATAATAATAGCTATGTGAGTGGCACTTTAGCCTCATGCACGATCATCATAATATCACTTAAGCTTAAGATCATTCTCATTTTTAGCTTGCATCATAAACATATAACATTTCAATAAATCATCATCATGCTTAGCCCATAGTGTATATGACTATCTCAACACGTACATCACATGGCTTACATTTCATAACCTTGTAAATCACTCAAATACTTATCCCATAGAGTATATGACTATCTCAACATGTACATCTCATGGCATGCATTTCATAACCTCATAAATCACTCACATGTTTAGCCTATGGTGTACATGATATGCTTAACACATATATTTCATGGCATACATGTTACAATCTCATAAATGGAACTCATGCCCAACATTTTTATCATGCTAGGTTGTATCTAACATGTGCATAATAACATTCATACATTAACCATAGAAATATCTCGTATCCACACTAGCTCGAAAGTTAGAGTAATCGAGTGGACTACAAACATTAAAAAGCTTGTCTCATTTTGTTGAAAACTAATACATAGTAACATATTTACATACATAGTAGATTCGTAAACAATTTGAAAATCTTTGTGTCACACATATCATCTTGTCTCCTTAAGCGTAGAAGGTTTCAGCTTCATGAACTCTGATAGCTAAACCTCAATCACAACACTAACCAAGCTAGCTTGTGGCTAGTCATCTTGTCTTTATGACTAGGGGATGCTAGAATACTATGGTGATCACCACCTCGTTGCCCATGATCCAATATCTCCTAAGCCAAAAGCTCCATAGTTTAATTGACCGTCTGTAAGCCTGTGGCTAGATCTTCTAAGGTCACTGCCCTCTCTAAGGGAGCTACAACCTCAAAAGCTTGTCCATCAACTATTACTTTGAAACCCTATCCATCTATTTGTACACTGGTGGGGGTATGAATCCTCCACGTACTAGTTGCCCTGCCACATCTACCACAGCCCTTAGCAATGGGTGTACATGGTCTATCAGTAGTATCTCTAAGACCCTTGCATTTTGCCACACCTCTAGCACTAGCCCATGTCCTCGGTAATATATCTCACCTAGACAAATGCAACATATACCGTAAGACTCAATATTATAGACTCACAATAATACTAGACATATCTCTACAGCGTATAGTGGGTGGACAAACAAGGAATTATATATGGGTTTCCCGTTTTCAATTTGTGCTTGGGTACATAAAACAAAAACAAGATTTCTACATGACTTCAACATTTCGTTGACAACCAAACAATGCCTAGGACTTTAAGAACCTAAAGCTCTAATACTAACTTTGTCACATCTCATTTTGTGATGGAACATGACCAGTGCGTAAACCTAGACCACTATAGCCCACTAGGCCTAAGCAAGCCTTTTTAACATTCATCATTAAACATTCATCAATGCGGAAGCATACATAAACATCCATAGGCATACAATATCAACTCATGCATACCATCAAACACAACATTGCACATATATGGAACTTCTCAACATATTAGTTTAAGTGCAAACATTTGATATATCATTAGAATGCCATGTTCTTAGTGCACCATATCATTTACATGTCTCAACACCCTCAAGTGTCCATATGGCCTCTTAAGCCACCTTATATGTTTAACATAACATTCATAATGTAATATGCCTAAACATATGGCTTCATCATCATATCATAATCATAATCCATTAAAAAACGTTCATAGTCTATAAACATAAACATAACATAGATGGACTCGTTAGGGAAAAATGACCCAACTCGCTGGGCATCAAGACGCTAATAGATAGCTACCAGTGAAGAATGAATGGATCATGTCTCCATGACACTAGCTGCTAAAAAGAGAGTGCTATCACCAATCTGTAACAAAATAGTGAGGGAAAATAATGTGTGAGTCACAAAGATTCCATGAGTGAATATGAGGAAAGGACAAGCCAAGGAGAAGAGTTTTTCATAACCATGCAATTGTAAATACATAAGATTCATGAATTGACCATCATTACCATAATAATCTTATAACATAGCATTTTAAACATCCTCTACAAAACATTACATGGAAAGTAACTTTGTTTAAAATATTAGAACTCATTTATCCTTGAAAACCACTTAAAACCACTTGGAAATCCTGTTTTGCAACAATTTTATCGAAACATTCTAGAATGTATCAATACATGTAAGAAAACTGTCGATACTTTTGAGAATGTATCGATACATTTCACACGGAACACCTTTTATAGCTTTTTATTGAAAATGTATCAATAAGTGCTCCTCATGTACCAATACTTTTGAGAATGTATCGATACATTCCACACAAAACACTTTATGTAGATTTCTATTGAAAATGTATAGATACATGCTCCACATGTGTCACGACCTGGAACTACCAGCGAGCCCGTAACAACCACTGCGTTGTCCCGATTGACACTCATTACCCAAATTGTCAATCGAAACCCCGTAAGGCTTTAATATCAGTTTCTCTTTTCCCGGTGAGCAACCATTACCAAATATCATGTTCTAAAAGAATTTAAGCTATTTCCAACTGAAATTAATAAAAAAATGATTTCTGTCTCATAGGGGCATTTTGGTCATTTTTCCTCAAAAGTTTCGAAACCAGTTAAAAATGTAGTATACAAGTATAAAACACATAATTCATAATCAAAAATAAATTTAAACGTCTAGAACTTTCATTTAAAATGAAATTATAACTATTTAAATATAATAAAGATATAGAATAAAATATTCAATTTTCTAATAAAACAATATTTTTAGAACACTGCGTAAATAATTTTTACAGCAAAAATGCAAAATAAATTCATATATATTGTAATATAGATAACCAAAGTATAAAATTAGATTTGCAGTGACACGTGGGCCCACGAACGACTAAAAGTGTTAAAAGAATTGAACCTACATATTTTGAGGATGCCAATCCAATTGTAGTCCTCAATGAAATGAGCTATTTATCGACTATCCTGATGCTTGAATTGGGTGGAATGGAGAGTGGTGAGATTATAAAATCTCAGTGAGTAAACAAATATCATTTAAAATATCTAAAGGCGAGTAAAATGAGACTATTAAAACATTTAATCAAACTGTAATTTATCCCTTTTCAACTTATTTCAACAAAAAAAAATCAATTTATTTAAATCAAGTAATCAGTATGGCTTATGAATTTTTCAAAAAGCTTGGCTCATGCAAAAAATTATTATCATACTCAATTATCTAGGATACCTTGGCCGAGGGCTATCCCAAACCGAGTCCGCCAAGGCTATTAAAAATTATGTACGCATAAATCATGTTTTTATTTTAAAAATAGAGTTATTCCTTGGCGTTGGCCGAGTTCCCCCTCACATGGTGGTTTGGCGTGAAATGAACTCTAAAAGTTATACCTCGCGAGTTACCCTACTCGCCTCTCCAACCGGGGTAAAATATAACAGAATTTCGTGCCCCTCTAATAGGCTAGTCCACAGAACCCAACCCACTGCAGCAGGTCAAACCCACCATACAATAAAATTTTGACAGCATGACAGGGTTAATATATTACTACCTAGCCTGCAAGGGTAAAATAAAACAATTCATACAATTCATAAAAACACAGCCCAGCCAGTCATGCCAATACAATAACATAAGCCATTAATTCAATTTTAAATTTACAACATATCAGTGGTCTCCAATTATTCTATTTTCAAAATCGTTATTTTGTTTCAAGACAATTTATAAAATATTTTCATTTAAACTCATTTTTGTTTATAAAACCTAAAATTAACCATTTAAAATTATTTTCATACAATTTCACCAAACTAGAATTAAAACATACTTTAGATAATTAAAATGATGATAAGGTTACTCACAGTACTAGGAGTTCGATATACTCTTATTCCCGGTCTTCGAGCACAATCTCTTTACCCTTGTTAAAGGGCTCACCACCTTGACACAGTGTAAAATCGAGAAACTTACTACATTGGTACTAAATTGAAATTAAACTAATTTAGACTACTAATGCATGATATAGAATGCAAAATGTCCGATTAATCGCTTAAATATGATATTCAACCTAAACCACACTATACTTGGTCTAATCGGTTAAAATCTCTAATTTAAGTCCAAATCAATTCTTCTCACTATCTACACTCCAATTATACCTAAATTACCTCAGTGACTGTGAATGAGATTCAATTTATCAATCCTGGATTAATAATCACACTTGTCTATACGTTGAGCAAAAATTCATATTTTCACACCAAAATTTCTCTTTTAATTTCTAGTCTCACTAAACATCAAATATCACCAAAATATCATGAAACAACATCAATTTCAGCCACAATATCCTCCCTAGGAAATTCGGCCATTGATGGTTGATGGGGAAAATGAATTCTTTTCTTGTTGTTTTGTTTCTAGACATGATAAACTAACTAAAAACACTAACATAACTTATAATCAAATCAATCCAACTTCATTCTCTCTCCATACCCATTCCAACCAGCCATGAATTCACCATGAAAACATGAAATCTAAGCATGGAAAATGAAAAAGAAAGCATGCGTTGTGTAAATCACAAGTCAAAATCAAGATATTTTACCTTTATTAGCTTAATCCCTTGAAATCCTACACTTTTTCTTCAATTTTCCCACCTAGGGTTCTTGTTTTTTTCTTTTCCTCCTTTGTTCTTCTTTGGCCGGCCATATGAATGAGAAATGGGCTGATTTTGTGTAATTTTAAAGCTAAATATTTAATGGTTATAAATATGCCAGTGTCACCATTTCATTGGTCCTATTTTTATTTCTTAACTATTAAGCTTTCTCTCTCCACCATATAAATTCCTTCAATNCTTTCCTCCTTTGTTCTTCTTTGGCCGGCCATATGAATGAGAAATGGGCTGATTTTGTGTTAGTTTTAAAGCTAAATATTTAATGGTTATAAATATGCCACGTGTCACCATTTCATTGGTCTATTTTTATTTCTTAACTATTAAGCTTTCTCTCTCCACCATATAAATTCCTTCAATTATCCATGATAATATTGGGTAAAATTCATGTGCTAGACAAGTGTCCTGGTGGTGGAAAATTACAATTTTGCCCCTGGGTGGTAAAATTACCATTTTACCCCTATGCTTCAAAAAATACCAAGATTTCAATTTTTCACTTCTCAACCTTAAATCATACTCCAATAAGTCAAATATGATCAAAATCTTTCAAAAAAATTTCCATTTTATCCTCGAGTGGAAAAATTACCACTTTGCCCCTATATAGTGAAATTTTTGGTTTGACTCCAAATTAATCCTCGAACTCCGAATCACCATTCTAAGTCATTCTAGAACTTTAAAATTTTCAATTTAGCCCTAAAATCTGTATTTGATCTAGTTCGAAACTTAAATCAACTTTGTTGTACCTCTAGGTACAATACCAACTTCTGTAAATTCTTCGGGATTCTCCTAGCATGCAAACATGATATCCATCACATGTATGTCATGACAAGTATTCTATAAGGTCAGGCTTTACAACATGTATCGATAGTTTTGCCACAAAATTTATTTTTAGGGCAATATTCGAAATCTAAACCATTCACAAGTCTTTCTAACATTGAGGGATCATTCCCTAGGCTAAGGTTCTGTCTATCGAAGCCATTATTACCACATTACAATGTGAATAACATTATTGATAATCATTCAATCATAAAAAAAAGCATTTAAACATAAAAAATCAAATAATACTGATTGCATCGTTCATCAAACTCATTAACTCATTCATCATAACATTCCATCTATGAGTGGGTTCACCCCATTCCGACGAATAGCGGTTTAAACCCCACTATTTTGGGTTCTAACGTGCTCTTGTGAATGGTACATCGACCCCATCCACAATCTATCGAGCAGTCCCACCCCACTCAAGTGGGCAGTGGATAGATTACTCACTATTGTCTAGTTCACCTCGCATGAATAATCATCATAGTTGTTTGAGTGGCACTTCAGCTTCACCCACAATCATCATAAGATCTTTTAAGTGTAGGATCGTTTTCATCCTTACCTTGCATCATGAACATATAACATTTCCATAAATCATCATCATGCTTAGCCTATAGTGTATATGACTATCTCAACACATACATCTCATGGCATACATTTAAGAACCTCATAAATGGAACTCATTCATCCAACATTCTTATTATGCTACTTCATATTTGACATTGTATAATAACATTCATACATTAACCATAGAAATATCTCATACCCATAGTTGCCTGAAGGTTGGAGTAATCGAATGGACTACAAACATGAAAGACCTTGTCACTTCTATTGGAAACCAATACATAGTAGCATATTCACATACATAGTAGACAATTTGAAAATCATTGTGTCACACTGTGAGACCTCGACCTCTATAGGCTCGTAACTAGGCATAGATGAAATAACACGGGCTAGGGGTAGTTTTGTCATTTCCTTAGTAAGCCCCTAAAAGTAAGTTTTAAATAATATTAAGGCCTAAGTAAGCCTAAGGCATAAATGAATGATGAAAATATGGGTAAATGACGAAGGAAATAAAAATGATGATGATTTCCACAGTAGGGGCAAAATGGTGTTTTTTCACCTCGGGTCAAAATTTTTAAGTTTTCGCGAATGTGAGCATTTCTAGACCATTATGGACTTTGTTTTAGTGTCAAAAGAGTAAAAAAATTGCATAAAAGATTGGAGGAGAACAAGCTAACTTGTTGAGGGCATTTTGGTAATTTAAGTGGAGTGGATAAGCTTGAGTTATAAATATCTCTTTCTTCCAACAGCTTCTTCATTCTCCAGCAGCTTTTCTTCTTCTTCTTCCTCTCATCTCACGTTGCTTTCATCCTCCTCGAAAGCTTGATATGAAAGCTCCATAACCTTCCTCAAAATAGCTCTAATTTTTAAGCGTTTGTGCACTTTTGCATAGAACCCTTGTACTCTTTCACTTTCTCACTTTAAAGCCCTTGAAAAATCTTATTTCCATAATTTCTCTCACTAATTAGGTGTTTTCGAGAGAGAAAGAGGGAGCTTCAATAACAGCTTGAAAGTTTTTGGAAAGAATTTCAAATACAAAGCTACTAAGGTGAGTAGTGAATTAGAATTGATTTTTTTCGTGTTGAAAATGATTAGTGTTTAGACTTGTTGGTGTTGTGGTAGATGAGGTTGTTCATTCACTTTAGAGTGATTAGGATAGTGAACATAGATAGCCACTTAAATGGCAATTGAAAGCTAGCTAAGAGAAAGCTTTTAGAATTTATAAGTATGTGAATTGACTTAATGGTGATGTTAATGTGATAATAGGTTCCAACAAAGCCCCATTGCCCCATTTGGACCATTAGGGAAGTTAGAGTCGACTAAAGGTTCAACAAAAATACCGATGAGTGAACTTGCATTTCAAAATTGTTTTAGGAATGTGAATGTATTTGCACAAAACCTTTGAATGATTTTATCCAACTTTTCTTAAAAACGGGTGCCTTGGGAACAAGCCCTTGATAAATTGTCTCTATGTTGTGACTTGTGGCTGTTATGGATTCATGCACTATTACATTGTGTTGGTATATATATGTGTGTGTGTGTGTGTGTGTGTGCATAGATAATTGATATTGTGTGATAATTATAACTGTGCATGTGCACGATGTGGGGGAATGCACATGCCGGTGATGATTATTGTGAGGGAGATGGATGATGATAGTGCCCATGTGCACGATGTGGGGGGATGTACACGATGGCACTGACTGTGCACGATGTGGGGGGATGCACACGATGACTCTGGCTATGTGCACGATGTGGGGGGATGCACATAGTTGGGTGAGATGATGGTGGTATTAGTGCTTATTTATGTATATATGTATATATATATGTTTGTGAAATAAAAGTTCAGGAATATGGTATATGGTTGCAATGCATGTGAAATTTGGCACGATGAATCTTGAGAATTTCCTATTTTCTTGCAAATTGATTTTTATTACAACACCAAATGGATTTTTAGTGCAAAGGAGGTTCTTTTTACACTTTGGTGCCTTGTTTCTCACTGCAGCGAGAAACATTCTGTTTTGGCAGCCAACAACTCGCTGCAGCGAGAAACTCTCAGGTTTTAATGTAGTACCTTCACTTCAATGAAGATTTTGACCACTTTCCCTTCTGAAATGGGAAAAGTAGTAAACATTAAAGTTGCATCCCTGTCTCTTAGCTTTGTAAAGGTCTAAAATCAGGTCAATTGGACTTTTATAACAGTAGATATGATAGAAAAACTGAAACACATGCAAACTAACACTATTTCTCATTGCAGCGAGAAACTTTTCTATTTTGACCTCCTGAATCTCCCTGCAGCGAGAATGAACTTCGTTGCAGCAAGAAACTTTCTGCCATGCTTGCTGCCTTGCTTGATTTTGACATATTTTTCACCCATTTAACTTCATGGATTGATCTTGGGTTTTTTTGCAACACTATGAGGTTATTAATCAAAGTTTGAAATGAGGGGTTTTTAGTAAGAAACTAAATCAATTGCATTATTTTTGAGACAAGTGCATCATGATTGTCAAAATTTTCCTATTGATTGCTTGTTCCCTTTTTATGTTCACTCATTGGGTTTATACTCATTGTTTTCAACTTCATGTTTTCAGATTAATAGGCAGCCGGTAACTAGGTCGAGGTGTCCTCATAGACTTGTATCCATCTGTTGGTAGGTATCAATCGCATTTGGTAGCTGCACCTTTGCTATGGTTGCTCTGCTGGAAGTCTAGAGTCCTTTTTGTTGAACACACGTGGCCTAATGTAAATTGTTAAGACATGTATATATATATCTTAAGCGAATAGATGTTTATATTGATTAATGTTGCCACTATGTAATGGCACAGATGACATTATTTTGAATCATATAAATGTGAATATATAGTCAATAGAAAAGTATTGACATACTCGTTAGTGAAAATTACGAAATATGGTTGTAAGAACGAATATTGAAATCAATGAACGAATAATGATCATGGCTCGAAATTTGGTCGTGACACGCACATATCACAATCATTATTAAAACAAGTCATTTGAACATTTCCTTGAAAACTTCATAGAAGCTTGCAGTTCAAATCCTTCAATAAATAATTTATGGAAATAAATTTTCAACATGCTTAAACAACCATTTCTATTAAAATCATGCTAACTTTACATATTAAAATACTTGAAAAGGTGTATCCATTCACCTAATTGGAGAGTTAATTCCTCGCTTCAATCACAACTCCGTTTCAATGATATCCGTGGAGTTTTCAAATGTTCCTATTATACAACAATCATCACAATCATTTCCTAGATTTAAAATCTCATAATAATCATTCTAGGCACTTTTGAAACTAATCGCTTTTAGCTAATTTAATTTTCAAAATAAAACCCATGCTTAGAAACCCATATATCCTCCATCCTTACCTTAAGTGAGCTTAGATACTTAAAAAAATCATGAAACCTTTAAGCTTTAATCACCAGCAAAAAATCTAAGCAATGAAATCATATTTTCAAAAACTAAAAATCAATATTTAAAGTTTCCAAAGCTTAAAAATGTCACCTATTGAAAACAGCTTAAAGGCAAATCATTTAGTCATCAAAAATGAAGATTTTGTGTTAAAAATGAGTTGAAAGTGTAATATCTTGCACTTTGATATGGTGGCTAATAAAGCTTACCGGATACTAATTGAGGTTAATTGGACTGTTTAAAAGTGATGAAAGGTGAAAAGAATATTTTAAGATAAAATACTTCGCACATGAGAAAATAATAATAAAATAATAATATTTTTATTAGAGAAGAAATTGTGAGATAAAAAGTGATTCAGAAGTGAATTAAAGCATAACAAGGTATTTTGGGTATCAAGGAGACAAGTGGAAAATTTTAGAATAAAATAATATTTTATTAATAAAATAATATTAAAATATTAATATTTTAATCGATGTGAAAATTTTTCATGAAATAGGAGCATATGGTCAATCTAAGTGGGGGAGAGGAAGAATGAGAAAATTTTGGAGAAAAATGAAGTTAGTGGGGCTCGCATGTTGTTATTAAATAAAACTAACGCGAGTAAAAATATATTTTAAATATTATGGTGACACAGCATTGGGATACAAACTTTATATTTCGTTTGTACATGTGTAAAAGAAGATAATAGAAGGAAATTAGAATTAAAGAATGTTGGGAAGACTAAATTAAAAAGGGAAGAACCTTGGAGGGCAAAATAGTTTTCAGCCATGACCGTCCTTATCCTCTCCACCAAGATATTTTCTTCTTTTTTCTCCTCCATCCCAACACCATTTGCATGCTTCACCAAAAAACTCAAGCTTTTTCATTTTCTTTCATTGTTTTATTTTCCTTTCCTTTCTGTTTTTACTTATTTCTTCTCCTAACTTTTGGGGCACTGAACCTGCAGCTTTTACCCCCAATTTTTAGCACATCTAAACCCTAGGAGAGAGAAAGAAAAATCTCTCTTTCTTTCTTTTTGTGAGACTTTGATCTTTATAAACTCGTAGCTAGAAATGACGTGATATCACTAACTAGGGGTAATTTCGTCATTTCCTTAGTGAGCCCCTACAAGTATGCTTTCAAACATTATCAAGGCCTAAGTAGGCCTAAGGCATAAATGAATGATGAAAATAAGGATAAAATGACGAAGGAAATAGAAGTAATGATGATTTTTTAGGTAGGGTCAAAATGGTCATTTTGCACCTCGAGCCTCAATTTTTAAGTTTTCGTGAACTCAAGTACTTTTAGACTATTATGGACTTTGTCTCAGTGTAAAAAGAGTGCATAAAGAAAAGGAGGAAGACAAGTGGCCTTGTTAAGGGCATTATTGTCAATTGTATGAAAATTGGATAAACTTTAATTATAAATATCTAATCTCCAACAGCTTTTCTTCAGTTTTCCATAAGCTTCTCTTCTTTTTCTTCCTTCTATCTTCCTCTCCATTCCATGTTTATTTGCACCTTTCATGGAAGTATCTTTTGAAACCTTTAAAACTTCCCCAAATTAGCTTTATTTCTCATGTTTTTCTACACCCTTTCATAGGGTTTTTCATGCTCTTCCACTTTTACACCTCAACAACCTTTAAAAGTCTTTCTTAAGTACATTCAGTCATTAGTTGGACATGTAGAGAGAGAGGGAGTGATTTCCCTTATTAGCTTGGAAGAGTTTTGAAAATAAATTCAATTACAAATCCACCAAAGTGAGTGAACTTGCATTTCAAATATTTTGGGAAATGTATTGGTATTTGGATGAAGCATGTGAATGATTTTTATTTGAATTTTCGTTAAATATTATGCATGGGAACAAGCCTTTATTAAAACATTTTATGTGGTGAGTGTGCAATATGATGAAATTTTATGCTCCTATAGGATGCTGATATATATATATATATATATATATGTTGTGTATTGATAGTTAAAATTGTGTAATAAATATAATCGTACATGTGCGCGATGTGGGCGATGCACATGCCGGTGATGATGGGTGCAGGAGTGTGGATGATGATATTGCTTGTGCGCTATGTTAGGGATGCACACAACGGTATTAGCTGTGCACGATGTGGGGGATGCAAACGATGACTCTAGTTATGTGCATGATGTGGGGGATGCAGACGATGACTCCATCTATGTGCATGATGTGGGGGTTGCACATGAGCTAGGTGAGGTGGGTTGGTNTTTGAATTTCATTCTTGTCTTCCCTCTCTCTCTCTCTCTCTCTCTCTCTATATATATATATATATAATATATATATATTTATGTAATAGAAAGTTCATGAATATGGTATATGGTTGTAATGTATGTGAAATCTTGCATGTTGAACCTTGGAAATTGCTAAGTATTTTCAAGTTGATTTTGTCATTGTAGCAAAATGGCCTTTTCTTGATATAATGAGAACCTTCTTCTTGGTGTTCTATTTCTCGCTACAGTCCTAAAACTTGCTATAGTGAGAATACATTCTCATTGCAGCAAGATGTCTATAGGTGGTTTCGTTGCAGCGAGAAACCTTCTATCGTGCTTGCTACCTTGTTTAGTTTCTGCCATATTTTCCACTTCTTTAACATCATAGTTGATCATGGACTTCCAACATCAAGGAAGTAATTAATTAAGTTTGAAATGAGGGGTTATAGTGAGAAACCCTTGGCCAACTAATGATTTGAGCCCAAATTTCACTGCAGCGTAAAGGCATTCTCGCTGCAACGAGGATCAGTCATTTCTCTTGACTTGCTTGAATGCTACTAATGTTTTCACTCTTCAAATTCTTTGTTGTGCATGTATCCTTCATCATCAAGTGATTAACCAATTAAGGGTTTAATAAGGGGTTTTAAGAAGAACTAAACTAAATTACATTGTTTTTGAAAATAAGTGCATCGTGATTTCTTTAAACTTTTCTTATCGCTTGCTTATTCCTTTCTTTTGTTCACTCACTGGGTTTATGCTCACTGTTTTTAACTTCATGTTTTCAGATCAAGAGGCAATCAGTAACTAGGTCGAGGTGTCCTCGTAGATTCATCTCCTTTGTAGGTATCTCGACATTTAATAGTTGTACTTTCACACGGGGTATTTTCATTGGAAGTCGAGTATCCCTTTTGTTGTGTATAGACAAACCCGATGTAAATTATTAAGATGTATGTTTTAGACAATATATGTATATTTTGATTGGTAATGTGAGTTGGCAATGTTTAGCATTATTTTGAATTGGAATTATGAAGTGTGACTTTAGGAACTTTTGAAGGAATGATGAACAGGTCATATAAATAGGCTTGCTTGGGCTTAGTGGGCTATGTCCATTGGGCTCATGCACCGGTCATGGCTCGAAAACTGGGCTGTGACACTTTTATTTTCAATTCCTACTCCACTTTCAACTACACTTGGATTTTGGCTTCAAATCTTCATTTTAAGGCTAAAACGTTGGGTTGATCTTTATACCTTTAAGCACAAAGGTTTTAACGGTATTTCGAGACTACTTGGATTAAGATTGTGTTAGGTGGCATCGTTAAGGTGAGTGAACTTGCATTTAAAATGCTTTGAACAAATGCATATGTGTTTGAATAAAATATTTGAATATCCTTGGTTGATTTCTTTTAAAATTATGCACGAGAACAAGCTCCTTACAAGTAATTCTTTTACGTGGTTGAATAAATAATGTGCTGAGTTATGTACTTGGAATGTTATGTTGATTTGCCAATTGATTTGTGGCATGTGTGTATTGGAAATCTAGAGATGTCCTAAATTATTGGCAAAATGAATAATGTTATTCTTTTTGAGCGTTGGATTGTGCAACAATGTTTATGACTAGTAAAATAATGAATTATGTGAGATATAGTACTATGCAAAGATTTTTGTTATGTGTTAATATGTGTGTTATTTTTTGAAATGTAATGTTGATTGATTAATATAACCGTGCGTGTGCAGTGTGGGAGTGCACATGATCGTGCCGGTGATGATGTGGGCTGAAGTGCATGTGATGGTATTGAAATGTGTGTGTAGGGAGTGCACATGATGATATTGAAATGTGCATGTAGGGAGTGCACATGATGATATTGAAATGTGCGTGTAAAGAGTGCACATGATGATATTGCCTTATGCGTGTAGGGAGTGCACAAGAGCTGATGACCGATGGTTGCATGTATGTTTATATATTTATATGCTATAGAGATGTTTATATATGCTATAGAAATGTTTATATATGCTATGAATATGGCATGTTAATGATGCTGTAAGCTACATAATAGTGTATGAGGATAGGATGAATGAATGAATGTCGAGAAGTTTGACAATGAAGTAATAAGATGGTGATTGGTATACATAAGAAAGTATAAAATATGATTGAAATCGGTATGATTAAGATGGAGTTATGGTTCAAATTTAATGATGGGGATAACGACATACTCACTGTCTTAAAATATGAGATAATGATCATGAAAGGTATCGCCGATTTGATTCTAAAGGATGACAACAGACATAAGTGAAGCATTCTAGTCAAACTAGAGGTAAACAAGGTAAATAAATGACTAGAGGTTTGACAAGAATCGAAATAAAGATATGTTTGAGATTAGTGACAGAATTAAAGGCATACTTGGGATCTTAGTGATAAAAAAGAACAATTGAGAAGGGTACCGTGGTTTTGACTCAAAGATGATAATATATATAAGTTACGTACCCTAACCTGGTAAAGTGTTCTAGTCAAATTGAAGATAATGAGGTGTGAAAATCAAATTCGCTACGAAGAATGAAATGGAACATGATCATTGGGTGAGATTAACAACCCATTATTGAAGAGAATTCGAGGATGAATTCTATTTAAGTGGGGGAGATTGTAATATCCCGTACTTTGTTATGGTGGCTAATAAAGCTTATCGAATGCTAATTAAGGTTAATTGGAATGTTTAGAAGTGATGAAAGGTGAAAGAGTATTTTAAGATAAAATATTTCGCACGTGAGGAAATAATAAAAAAATAATAATATTTTTATTGAGGATGAATTAGTGAGATAAAAAGTGATTCGGAAGTGAATCGAGGTATAACAAGGTGTTTTAGGTGCCAAGGAGACAGGTGGAAAATTTTAAAATAAAATAATATTTTATTAATAAAATAATATTAAATTATTAATATTTTATTCAGTGTCATAATTTTCCATGAAAAGGGAGTATATGGGTCAATTTAAGTGGAGGAGAAGACAAACGAGGAAATTTTAGAGAAAAATGACGTTAATGAGGCCCGCTTGCCTTTATTAAATAAAGACAGTGCGGGTAGATAAATATTTAAATATTATGAGAACACTGCGTTGGAGTTAAAACTTTATATTTCGTTTGTACATGTGTAAAAGAAGATAATGGAAAGAAATTGAAATTAAAAGATTGTGGGAGGATACAATTAAAAGGTGAAAACCTTAAAGGGTAAAATGGTAATTTTACCATTAAAGTGGTCAAAGCTTCGAAAAGAAGCTTTGACTCTTCATCCTTATCCTTGGCTGATCCTTATCTCTTCAAGATGGCATTTTTTCTTCTCCATCTCCTTCCTCCCACGCCATTTCCATACTACTACCCCATTTTCACTTAACTTCCTTACAATTAAGGAAAAAAATAGAAAGCATCAGCTAAGGAAAGAAATGAGAGAAAGGTGGAAGGCCTGGGTAGTAAGTGGTTCAAGAGTAATTGAAGAAATATCAAGTGGGTCTCAAGATTCAAGAAACATGAGGTAAGGGTTTTTGTGTTTTAAGCTCATGGTTGGTTAAATTTTTGGAAAAATGATGTGTGAATCATTTTGTGGCAGCTATGCTGACGATGGGTATGAGGAAATTATGAAATTTGTTGGATGAAATCCACGCTAAAACCAAGTGGTAAGCTTAATGCTACAATTTGAAGCTTATGATTGGTTTAATATTTTGAGAATGATTGTATGCATATGTAGTGTTATTGTGATGTCATGGGTAGGGTTGGAAGGAAATTATATTAATTGGAAGTTTGGTGTGTAGACATGTGCTGTTAGGAAAGGTTTAAAAGGTTATGGATGTTGGTGTGCATGAATGAATATGATTGTTATGCTTGGTGGCAACATGTAAATGAGGATGGTGGTACATGTAGACTTAAAAAATGTTTGATGGAAGCAAATTTATAGTTATTGCCATATGCTAGGTAATTATTGTGGAAATGATGGATAAACTTGATAAATATCCTTAGACAAGATTTATATATGTGCTAGAGTCATAAATAAGTTGTCAATATCCATAATCTAAAGAATTACGCAAGTAAAGGATAAAGGCCACTTTGGTAAAGAATGTGTCAAGATATAAGTTAGTTGAATAGGGATTCATGATTGAAGGAAAAAGAGAAGTAGAAATGAGGTACACTAAAGATATTGAATTTAGATTGTTGCCAGGAAGTATAAACGTAAAGGTAGTGTACTGTGGTAGCATGTCGGAGGAAATAACGAGCGATCGGCAAGTAGCAGTAGCTAGATATGCCTCTGAACTAATAGCGATGTAAAATCCCACTATCGTAAGGTGAGTGAACTTGCATTAAAATATTTTGGAATAAATGATTAAATGCTTGATTGAACCACTTGAATTATTTTACTATTTTTTCTTAAAATTTACATGGGAACAAGCCCTTGATGAAACGTTATATGTTAGGAATGTGTAATATGATGAATCCTTGTGTTCCCATATTATGTTAATATATATATGTTGTGTATTGATAGTTAATATTGTGTGATAATTATAATCGCGCATGTGCACGATATGGGGGTTGCATAAGCTGGTGATGACTGGGTGAGGGAGTGTGGATGATGAGATTTTCGATGTGCGCGATGTGGGGCAAGCACATGATGGCATTAGTTGTCCGCGATGTAGGGCTGCACACGATGATGATGATATATGCCATGTGCGTGATGTGGGGGGAGCACATGATGGCGTAGTTATGCACGATGTGGGGGTGCACATGATGATTATGATATATGCCATGTGCACGATGTGGGGGGAGCACATGGTGGCATTAGTTGTGCGCGATGTGGGGGTGCACACGATGACTCCGACTATGTGCGGTGCAGAGTGCACATGAGCTGGATGGGGTGGTGGTTGTATACATGCTTGTATATATATATATGCTATAAATATGTTTTTTGTATGCTATAGAAAAGGTTATGAAAATAATATGACTGCATTGAATATTGAGAAAACTTGATTATTATCAATGTGCTTGATTTAATGTACAATGTGGCATGAGTGGATTTTCCTTGTCGCAGTGAAAATTGCTTAGATATTCATCTGGCCAGAATTTCATTGCAACGAGAATGCCATTTCACTACGGTGAGAATCAATTTATTAGGCTTGACTTGCTTGAATTCTACTAAAGTTTTCACTCTTCAACTTCTTTGTTGTTTTCATCAAGTGATTAAACAACCAAGGGTCTAAATGAAGGGTTTTTAATAAGAAATAAACAAAATTGCATTTTTTTTGAACTTAAGTGCATCATGATTTCTAAACCTTCCTTAACGTTGCTTGTTCCCTTTTTATGTTCACTTATTGCGTTTATACTCACGTTTTTAAACTTCATGTTTTAGGTTTTTTTGAGTTAAAAGTGACTGGTCCTAGGACGGGGTGCTCCTCCCTATCCATTGCTCGGTAGGTTTACCATGACACTAAATGTTAGCAACCTTACCCGGAGTCATTTCACTGACGGTCAAGGTCTAATTATGCATATATGAATGCTTGATGTGAAATGCTAAGACTCATTTGTCAAGCTATATATGTATATTATGGTTGATGATGCCATTATGAATACATAATGAGGTCTTATGAATTGTTTTCAAAGGAATTATATTTGAACATTACGAATTTTAGATTTTAAAGACATATGGATTAATGTACAAGATTATATAAATAGGTTTGCTTGGGCTTAGTGGGCTGAGCCCATTAGGCCCTTGTGCTAGTCATGGCCCAAAAATTAGGCTATGACACAAACAACTATGAGACCTGACAAATGATTACCAATTAATCGTGGAAAGGTGGAAATTGAAATCCCAGTTATAGTTACAATTCGAAAAGATATGGGAGAAATCAATGAGGCTATAGGTGACACTTTGAATGGATGATGTGATTAAGTTGAGGATTGTTATTTAAGCATGGTGGGGATTACAAAATGATGCCATGACATTATGAGGTAATAATTGGGCACAAATATATCCTAATAGAGTTAAATTATGGAACTTGGGAAAGATGAATTCTTGATTTAATAAGGATTGTGAGAATACAGTGAAGAGGAAGATGAACTACTTTCATGGTCATTTCTACCGAAAGTCAATAAACTATTGGAGTGATAAGACAAGAAAGACAATTAGTTATGGATAATAACAAATTTGTGGAATGCCATAAATAATGAGTAATTATGTGTGGGGTGATATATGTATTGTGAATTCATTACACCACATGGAAAATATGCCTTAAGGTGGGATTTCATGATTGATGATAAAAGTCAAAAGATGATATGAGTCAAAAGTATTAATTTGGCCTAGTGCATATGATAAGCAAAAAGAAGATACATATATTTATGGAAATTATGGTATAGGCTTAAAGGAAAGCCATGCAGTTGAGAATGATTAGTGTAGTTGTGAAACCTCAACCTTCATAAACATGTAACTCGAGGTAGAACTTATGTTTAAAGGTTTAATTTGAGCCAATGATGCTAGCTTTACGTTACTTATAATTATTTTATGTCGTTATAGGAGTAAGATTAAAAAATAATTTCAATTGGTGAAGAAAGGTGCATAGTGGGCTGTTGCTCTATTTGCATATATTTCAGTTTTTAATACATATCTCCCAATAAAAAAGTCCAAATAACATGAGTTTTAGACCATTAGAAAGCTAAGAGGTAGGGCTACAACTTTAATGTTTACCACTTTGCCCAGTTTTGAAGGGAAAGTGGTCAAAATCCTTGTCGAAGTGAAAGTATTGGGCTAGAAGAATAGATTTAGACAGAACATTTGAGCACCTTGACGCTGGAAATTAAGAGCCGCAACCCTCACCGTAATTTCCACAAATAACAAGTTTAGGGGATTTTGAAGCTAGGACTTTTGGGGGCTACTTAAGGTACCTCTTTCAGAGGATTTTGGACTTTGTTTCAATGTCAAAAGAGTAAAAAGATTGCACAAGAAAAAGAGGAAGACAAGTGGCCTTGTTAAGGGCATTATTGTAATTGCATGAAGAATTGATAAGCTTTAACTATAAAAAAATCTCATTCTTCTGGCAACTTTTTCATTTCTCCAGCAACTTCTTCTTCTCTTCCCTCCAATCTCACATTTCTCTCCTCTTCCATGAAAGTTTCTCTAGAGCTTCCATCACTCTCCCAAACTAACCTCAATTTTTGTGCTCTACACACCCTGTTGTAGGGTTTTTCATACTCTTTTACTCTCTCACCTGAAACGAACCCTTAAAAGTCTTTCTTTAATACTTTTCTCTCACCAACTGAACTTTGTAGAGAAAGAAAGAGAGGTTTCATGATAACTTGAGGACTTTTGGGAAGAAATTTCATTACAATCCACCAAGGTGAGTGATGAATTAGGACTAGTTTTAAGTTGTTGATAAAGGCTAATAATTAGAGTTATGAATTGTGTATTGCTGAAGTTGTTTAGCTATTTCCAGTGTTACTAAAGTAAAGAACTGAATAGCCAATCAAATGGTAATGGAAGATACATAGGAAGGTCTAGTGAAGCTTGATTTGGGAAAATAGCATTTGGAGTGATATTAATGTAAATTGGATTGGCTATAATGCTTTTGTGCGTGATAGGTTCCAACGAGGCCCTCGGCCCCATTTGAACCATTAGTCGAAGTTAGAGCCCACCGAAACATCAATAAAGACTGGTGACTAAACTTGCATTTCAAAATGTTTTAGGGAAATGCTTATGTGTTTCAATGAATCATTTGGGAATTTTATCAGTTTTTGCTTTAAAATTGCTTGCGAACAAGCCCTTGATAAAATGTTTGATGTTGTGAAATGTGAAATGTGTAAAAGGATGAATCCATATGTTTTTGTATGATGTTGATATATATATGTATACTATGTCATAAATGGTACCATTGTGTGACAAAGGTAACCATGCATGTGCGGGGTCAATGTGCACTTGTTGGTGATGACGGTGGTGAGGGAGATGGATGGTGATACTGTCCAACTATGTGCATGATGTGGTGGGATGCACATGAGTTGGGTGAGATGGGATGTCCAGCTATGTGCACGATATGGTGGGATGCACATGAGTTGGGTGGGATGGAATGATTGTTAGAAATGTCCTCTCTTTCAAATTTCATGCTTAATATGGTTCCTTCATCGTTAAATGATTTAATAACCAGTGGTTTAATGGAGGGATTTTAATAAGAACTTGAACTAAGTTGCATTGCTTTCAAATAAGTGCATCGTGATTATCAAGTTTCCTTATTGTTGCTTGTTCCCTTCTTATGTTCGCTGACTGAGTTTGTACTCATTGTTTTCAACTTCATGTTTTTAGATCAGGAGGTAATTGGAACTTAGGCCGAGGTGTCCACGTATTTTCGTCTCTTTGGTAGGTATGTTGGCATTCAGTAGCCGTCCCTTCACCTTGGTCATTCCGCTGGAAGATCAGAGTCATTTTGTGTATAAATACGTACATGTGATATAAAGAACTAAAATGCAAGCCCTGGAGCATATTTGTATATTCTGATTGTTAAACCACCATGAGTGGCAATGGTTAACATTATTTGGGTTAATGTGAAATGCAGTTTTGATTGCTATAGCATAATAATTAGGTTCTTATTAATTGGAAGTTTGAAATGTGACTTTAAGAATAGTTGTTGGAATGATGAGCAGGAATATATAAATAGGCTTGCTTGGGCTTGGTGGGCTATGCCCATTGGGTCCATGCACCGGTCACGACTCGAAAATCAGGTCGTGACAAAGTTGTATCAGAACCTTAGGTTGTCTAGGTTCTAGGATGTCCATTTATTGGTCCAACGGAGTGTCGGGTCTTTATGTGGAAACTCTGGTTGTAAAATGTGAACCGTGGCACATTTTAAAACCAAGGGATTGCAAAGAGTCCCTATCTTAGAAACCACATTTTTCCCTTAAGTATGATTATAAAATGTGTTTAATAGTAGGTGTTTGCTCTTGTTTAGGTAAAAATGCCGCCTAAGACATTAGTCACCTTAAGACGGATGGGGGAGCAAGTTGCTCCTAATGAGATGACAGATAGGCCACAGGCATCCACTCTTAGGGGGAGAGGTAGACATGGCGAGGCCACTAAGCTGGTCAGGGCGGATACGCTTGTGGGTAAGCAAGAGGAGGGACAATCTTCGGGTGATGTGGATAAACAACCAACTGGGGGCATTACCATTGAGGACTTGGCAGCAAGCCTGTAGGGAGTGAATCAAGTTGTAGAGATGATGGCAGCCCGTATGGACGATATACAGAGGATAGTGGAGAGGAGACCTACAGTACAAGAATCCCCTAGTTCCCAAGTGCAGGCCGAACGCCAACATCTTGAGGTCGAGAAGGGTCATTTAGAGATTTCTCTTCTTGATTTTCTCAAGCTTAAGCCTCCGTCATTTTCAGGGTTCGATGCATCAGAGAAACCCTAGATTTTCTTAGATAAGATGGAGAATATTTGTAATGCCTTGGGATGTTCCAGTGTCTGATCAATCGAGCTAGCCACCTTTCAATTAGAGGACATGGCACAAGAGTGGTATAACTCCTTATGTAGAGGCAGACCAACAGATGCAACATCGTTGACTTGGAGTGAGTTCCTTACAACCTTCTTAGATCGATTTTTACCACTCAGTGTACGTAATGCCAAAGCCAAGGAGTTTAAAGCTTTGGTGCAGACCTCGAGTATGACGATGTCGGATTATGACATAAAATTCACACAATTGTCTCGATATGCACCCTATTTAGTTGCTACAGAGGAGATAAAGATACAAAGGTTTATGGATGGGCTAGTGAAGCCATTGTTTAGGGCTGTGCCATCCCAGGATTTCAATACCTACTCCACAGCAGTGGATTGCGCTCAGTGGATTGAGATGAGGACCAGTGAGAGTAGGGCTGCGAGGGATAGAGCAAAAAGGGCCAAGACAGAGGGTTATCAAGGTCGTAGAGATTTCAACAGTGGTATTTTGTGTTCTAGCTGTCAAGGTCCACAAAAGGACTCACGATTGCCCCAAAAGGGGAGTGACGTGACTACTGTCAATGTTGGACCAGGGTAAAAAACTTTTAGTGGAGGAAGGCAGCAAGATTCTAGACAAGGTAGTCAAGTTATCCACTTTTGTGATACTTGTGGGAGACGACATAGTGAACAATGGTTACATACTACGAGAGTTTATTATGGGTGTGGTCAATCTAGACATATTAGGAAGGATTGCCTGATGGCTCATCAATCACAAGGTTCTGCCCCCGACTCCACTCAGCTAGCTTTGTCTACTCCTTCAGTAGCCTCCTCATCTGATCGGGAGGCTAGTGGATCGAGAGGTAGAGGTGCTGTTACTTCCTCTCAGGGCAGGCCTTCTGGGTCTAGGCGTCAGAGTTCTGCTGTTAGGGGCCAAGCAAGGGTATATGCTTTAACACCCTAGGAGGCCTAGACATCCAATACAATGGTCTCAGGTACTCTTTCTGTTTGTAATATGGATGCTCGAGTATTGTTTGATCCTAGTGCTACCCATTCCTTTATTTCTCCATGTTTTGCACTTCGTTTGGGTAAGGATCGTGTTAAGAGAGAAGAACAATTTGTGGTGTCTACTCCTTTAAAGGAGGTATTTGTGGCTGAATAGGAATATGAATCTTGTGTAGTTCGAGTCAAGAACAAAAACACATTGGTAGATCTAGTGGTGTTAGACACCTTAGATTTTGATGTGATTTTGGGAATGGATTGGCTATCACCCTGCCATGCTAGTGTAGACTGCTACCATAAATCAGTTAGATTTGATTTTCCCAGTGAGCCATCATTTAGTATTCAAGGGGATAGGAGCAATGGTCCCACCAATTTGATATCAGTCATGTCTACCAGAAGGCTATTAAGACAAGGTTGTCAAGGTTACTTGGCTGTTGTGAAGGATACCCGAGCGAAGGTTAGAGATATAGGCAAAGTGTCGGTAGTGAATGAGTTTATGGATGATTTCTCGAAGAATTACCAAGTTTATCCCTCAAGCGAGAGATTGAATTTTGTATAGATTTGATTCCCGACACTAGACCCATATCCATACCCCCATACCGAATAGCACTGACGGAGCTTAAGGAACTTAAGGATCAGTTGGAGGATTTGTTAGATAAAGGCTTCATTCCCCCTAGCGTCTCACATTGGGGAACACCGGTGCTATTTGTAAAGAAGAAAGATGGGTCACTTAGATTATGTATTGACTACCGACAACTTAATAAGGTAACGGTGAAGAGTAAGTACCCCCTTCAAAGAATAGATGATTTATTTAATCAACTACAGGGAGCATAATGTTTCTCTAAGATAGATCTGCTATCTGGGTATCATCAATTGAGGATTCAAAATGAGGACATACCCAAGACTGCATTTCAAATAAGATATGGGCACTATGAGTTCTTAGTGATGTCATTTGAGCTTACTAATGCCTCTGCAGCCTTTATGGATTTGATGAACCGAGTGTTCAAGCCTTATTTGGACAAGTTCGTGGTGGTGTTTATTGATGACATCTTGATCTACTCAAAGAGTCGAGAGGAGCATGACCAGTATCGTAAGATAGTGCTCCAAACTTTGAGAGAACATCGATAGTATGCCAAGTTCTCCAAGTGTGAGTTTCGACTTGAAAGTGTCGCATTCTTAGGACATGTGGTTTCCAAGGATGGGGTACAAGTCGACCCAAAGAACGTTGAAATAGTGGAAAAGTGGCCAAGGCCAACATTGGTTACGGAGATTAGAAGCTTTTTGGGTTTGGTTGGCTATTATCGTTGTTTTGTGAAGGACTTCTCCAAAATAGTCACCCCTCTGACTAAGCTGACACGTAAATATACAAAATTTCAGTGGACAGATGCTTGTGAGAATGGCTTTGAAAAGCTTAAGGCATGTCTCACCACAGCTCCAGTATTAAGCCTACCGCAAGGCACAGGGGGTTATACGATATTCTGTGATGCATCACGGGTTGGTTTAGGGTGTGTACTAATGCAGCATGGGAAGGTGATTGCGTATGCATCGAGGCAACTTAAAAGGCATGAACAAAATTACCCTACACACGATTTTGAGATGGCAGTAATCGTGTTTGCCTTAAAGATTTGGAGACATTACTTGTATGGTGAGACTTGTGAGATATATACGAATCACAAAAGCTTGAAGCATATATTTCAGCAAAGGGATCTTAACTTGCAGCAACGTAGGTGGATGGAGTTGCTAAAGGATTATGATTTTACTATTCTTTATCATCTCGGTAAGGTAAATGTAGTAGCGGATGCCTTGAGTCAAAAATCGATGGGGAGTTTGGCACATATCTCCACAGATAGGAGATCTTTGATTAGGGATTGCATAGTTTGGGAGACATGGGTGTGAATTTGGAAGTTTCGGAGGCAAATGCATTGCTAACACATTTTAGAGTAAGGCCTATTTTAATAGACCGAATTAAGGAAGCACAAAGTAAAGATGAGTTCGTAGCTAAAGCCTTAAAGGATCCTCAAGGAAAGAAAGAAAAGATGTTTACTAAAGGCATAGATAGAGTATTAAGGTATGGAAGTAGACTTTATGTGCCTGATAGTGATGGATTGAGGAGAGAAATATTGGAGGAAGCACACATGGCAGCCTATGTGGTACATCCAGGGGCTATAAAGATGTATCAAGATTTGAAAGAGGTATATTAGTGGGAAGGACTTAAGAAAGATGTAGCTGAGTTCGTCTCCAAGTGCTTGGTTTGTCAACAAGTTAAAGCTGAGCATCAAAGGCCTGCAAGGCTACTACGGTCATTACTAGTGCCCGAATAGAAGTGAGAGCATATTGCAATGGATTTTGTAACTAGTTTGCCTCGAACTACTAGCGACTTTAACTCGATCTGGGTCATAGTAGACCGATTAACGAAATCAGCTCATTTCCTTTCGATTCAAACTACATACGGGACCACCCAATATGCTAAGCTTTATGTAGACGAGATAATACGGCTGCATGGCATTCCTGTTTCTATAGTATCTGACAGGAGGGCATAATTCACTAGTAGGTTCTAGGGAAAGTTACAGAAAGCGTTGGGCACTAAGTTGGATTTTAGCACGACTTTCCACCCTCAAACTGATGGACAGTCTGAATGGACGATACAGATATTAGAGGATATGTTGAGGGCCTGTGTAATAGACCTTGGGATCAGGTGGGATTAATATCTACCCTTAATGGAGTTTGCCTACAACAACAATTTCCAAACTAGCATCCAAATGGCAGCATTTGAAGCATTATATGGACGGAGGTGCAGGTCACTTATTGGATGGCTAAAGGTGGGAGAAAGGAAACTGTTGGGGCCTGAGTTGGTGTAGGACGTCACCGAGAAAATATGCATGATTCGTCAAAGGATGTTGTTAGCACAAAATAGGCAAAAGTCATATGCTGATAATAGACAAAGGAACTTAGAGTTTCAAATGGCGGATCATTTATTTTTGAAGGTCTCACCAACAAAAGGGATAATGAGGTTTGGCAAAAAGAAAAAATTGAGCCCTCAGTATATAAGACCTTTCGAGATTTTAGAAAAGGTTGGAGCAGTGGCATATCGCTTGGCTTTACCGCCAGACCTCTCAAATATTCACCCCATGTTTCATGTGTCAATGCTTACGAAGTATAACCCAGATCCATCTCATGTAATACAGTATGAAACCATCCAACTGAAAGATGATTTGACCTATGAGGAGTAACCGGTAGCTATCCTTGATCGGCAAGTCAAAAAGCTCCGTTCAAAGGATGTAGTGTGAGACCTTGTCCTTTATAGACTCATAGTTAGTAATATACGTGATATCCCTAATCAGAGGTAATTTAGTCATTTCCTTAGTAAACCCATAAAAGTAAGTTTTAAACAATATTATGGCCTAAGTAGGCCTAAGGCATAAATGGATGGTGAAATTAGGGGTAAAATGAAAAGGAAACAAAAATTTTGGTATTTTCATGGTCGGGCCACAATGGTCATTTTTCACCTCGGGTTAAAACTTTAAGTTTTCATGAACCCGAGCATGTCTAGACCATTATGGACCTTGTCCCAATGTCAAAAGAGCAAAAAGATTGAATAAAAGATTGAAGGAGAATAAGCTAAATTATGGAGGGGTAATTTGGTAATTTTAAGGGAATGGACAAGTTTGGCATATAAATACCCTTCTTCCAGCAGCTTTTTCTCCCATTTTCCAGCAGCTTGTCTTCTTCTTCTTTTTCTCTTTCACGTTACTTTCAACCTCCATGGAAGCTTGATATGGAGCTTGCATGATTTTCTCTCTCTAGCTCTAGTTTTCATACTTTTAAGCCCTTTTAACTAGAACTCTTGTATTCTTCCACTCTCTCTCCTTAAAACCCTTGAAAAATCTTATTTCCATACTTTCTCTCACTAGTTGGGCATTTTAGAGAGAGAAAGAGAGAATTACCCCATTGATTTGGAAGCAATTGGAAGAGAATTTGACTACAAAGTAGCCTTAAGGTAAGTGATGAACTAAGCTTGATTTTTAGCCATGAATAATGGCTAGTAATTGGGATTATGAGTTGTTTTATCGTTGAGTATGTTCATTACTTTTTAATGATTAAGATAGTGAACATTGATATCCATTTAATGTGGCAATTGAAAGCTAGCTAAGAGATAGCTTTTAGGGTTCATAGTGTGTGAATTGACCTATTGCTTATGCTAACGTGATCCTAGGTTCTAATGAAGTCCCATCTTTCCAATTGGATCATTAGGGGAATTAGAGTCAACTAAAGGCTTAACAATAAATCGGTGAGTGGACTGCCTGTCAAAACTATTTCGGGAATGTGACTGTTTTGTACAAAGTGTTTGAATGATTTTATACAACTTTTCTTAAAAATGAGTGCTTTGGGAAAGAGCTCTTGAGAAATGGTTTATGTTGTGACATGTGACTATTATTGATTCATGCACTACCACATTGTTTTGATATATATGTATGAATATATTGTTGTGTAATGACATTGACTCGGCTATGTGCGAGTAGGGAGTGTGCATAAGCTGAGGATGATTCGGTTATGTGCAAGTAGGGAGTGCGCATAACTCGGTGATGACCTAGCCATGTGCGAGTAGAGAGTGTGCATGAGTTGGTGATGATGATGATAGGATGGTGTGCATGATGATGATGGGTATACGTATAGATATATAAATATATATATATATATATGTAAATATGTGTGTTATAGGAAATTAATGAGTAATGGTATATGGTTGTAATGCATGTGAAACTTGACATGTTAAACGGTGAAAGATTGTTATGCGTTTCATGTTGGTTTGGACATTTCAACAGGGTGGGTTTTCTTTGGGAGAAAGGGAAATTTTTCATTGGTGCCCTGTATCTTGCTGTAGTGAGAATCATTCTCACTGCAGTGAGAAACTCTCGGGTTTGAAAACCTTCACCAAAACTGGTTCTCGCTACAGCGAGATAGTCACTGTAGCTTCTCGCTGCAGCGAAAAGGAATCTCACTGTAGCAAGAAACTCTCGATTTCATCAGCTAAATTTTGCTATAACGAGAAACCTTCTGTTTCTAGGTTACAATTTGGTTGCAGCGAGATTGAATCTCGTTGCAACGAAAAACTTTCTATTTTGTCTCCTATCTTGTCCAATTGCTACCTTATTTTTAACTTATTTGCTACCATATCTGAGCATAGACTTCCAAAATTAAGGACTAAATGAGTTAAGTTTAAAATGAGGAGATTTAGTGAGAAATCCTCGTTCAGCTAGTAACTTAATCCCAATGTCGCTGCAATGAAAATTCATTCTCGCTGTAGGGAGAATGCCTTACCGTTGCAGCGAAGATTCGTTGTCGTATTTGACTTGCTTGCATAATATTAAAGCTTTCATTCTTCAAATGGTTCGTTATGTATGGGTTCATGATTTTCAAATGATTAATCATTTAAGGGCTTGATGAGGGGTCTTTAATATGAATGGAACTAAATTGCATTGTTTTGAAACAAGTGCATCATGATTTTAAATTATCCCTTGTTGTTGCTTCTTCTCTTCCTTGTTCACTCACTGGGTTTATACTCACCGTTTTTAACTTCATGTTTTCAGATCATGAGGCAGCCGATAATTAGAATGAGGTGTCCTTGTAGACTTGTATCCATCTTTTGGTAGGTGTCTCGGCATTTAGAAGCTATACATTCATTCGAGTCCCTCCACTGGAAGTTGAGTATTATTTCGTTGTGTATAGATGAACCTAATGTAAATGGTTAAGATACATGTTGTAGACAATGTATATACACTTGTTTGGTATGTGAGTATGAAATGGCAATGTGTAATATTATTTTGATTCTAAGTTATGAAATGTGACTTAGTAGTTTATGATGGAATGATGAACATGTCAGATTAATAGGCTTGCTTGGGCTTAGTGGACTATGTCCATTGGGCCTATGGGTCGATCATGGCCCGAAATTTCGGTCGTGACATGTAGCCTCAGTTAAAGTGTTATGGCAAAACCATACTAGTGAAGAGGTAACATGGGAAGCTGAGAAGGAGATGCGAACAAAGTATCCACACCTCTTTAATATGTAAAGGTATGCTACCTTATAGTTCGATTTAAATTCGGGGATCAACTTTCTTTTAGTGGGGGAGAATGTGAAACCTCAACCTTCGTAAACATGTAACTCAAGGTAGAACTTATGTTTAAAGGTTTAATTTGAGCTAATGATGCTAGTTTTACGTTATTTATAATTATTTTATGTCGTTATAAGAGTAAGATTAAAAAATAATTTCAATTGGTGAAGAAAGGTGCATAGTGGGTTGTTGCTCTATTTGCATATGTTTCTGTTTTTAAAGTATATCTCCCACTGCAGAAGTCCAAATAACATGATTTTTAGACCATTAGAAAGCTAAGATGTAGGGATACAACTTTGATGTTTACTACTTTGCCTAGTTTTTACGAGAAAGTGGTCAAAATCCTTGTCAAATTGAAAGTACTTTGCTAGAACAATAGATTTGGACAGAACATTTGAGCCCCGCAGCATTGAAAATTGAGAGCCACGGCCCTCATCGTAATTTCAACAAATAACAAGTTTAGAAGATTTTGAAGCTAGGACTTTTAGGGGCTACTTAAGGGACCTCTTTCAGAGGATTTTGGACCTTCTTTCAGTGTCAAAAGAGTAAAAAGATTGCACAAGAAAAAGAGGAAGACAAGTGGCCTTGTTAAGGGCATTATTGTAATTGCATGAAGAATTAGATAAGCTTTAACTATAAAAAAATCTCATTCGTCCAGCAGCTTCTTCATTTCTCCAATAACTTTTTCTTCTCCTTCCTCCCATCTCACGTTTCTCTCCTCTTCCATGAAAGCTTCTCTCAAGCTTCCATCACTCTCCCAAACTAACCTCAATTTTTGTGCTCTACACACCCTATTGTAGGGTTTTTCATACTCTTTTACTCCCTCACCTTAAACAAACCCTTAAAAGTCTTTCTTTAATACTTTCTCTCACCAGCTGAACTTTGTAAAGAAAGAAAGAGAGGTTTCATGATAGCTTGAGGACTCTTAGGAAGAAATTTCATTACAATCCACCAAGGTGAGTGATGAATTAGGATTGGTTTTAAGTTGTTGATAAAGGCTAATAATTAAAGTTGTGAATTGTGTATTGCTGAAGTTGTTTAGCTATTTCTAGTGTTACTAATGTAGAGAACTAAATAGCCAATCAAATGGTAATGGAAGATAGATAGGAAGGGCTAGTGAAGCTTGATTTCAGAAAATAGCATTTAGAGTGATCTTAATGGAAATTGGATTGGCTGTGATGTTTTTGTGCGTGATAGGTTCCAACGAGGCCCTCAGCCCCATTTGAACCATTAGTTGAAGTTAGAGCCCACCGAAACATTAATAAAGATTGGTGAGTGAACTTGCATTTCAAAATATTTTGGGGAAATGTTTACGTGTTTCAAAGAATCATTTGGGAATTTTATCGATTTTTCCTTGAAAATTGCTTGGGAACAACCCTTGATAAAATGTTTGATGTTGTGAAATGTGAAATGTGTAAATGGATGAATCCATATGTTTTGTATGATGTTGATATATATTTATATGTATACTATGTCATAAATTGTACCATTGTGTGACAAATGCAACTATGCATGTGCGGGGTGAGTGTGCACTTGCTGGTGATGACGGTGGTGAGGGAGATGAATGGTGATATTGTCCAGCTATGTGCACAATGTGGTGGGATGCACATGAGCTGGGTGAAATGGGATGTCCGGTTATGTGCACGATGTGGTGGGATGCACATGAGTTGAGTGAGATGGGATGTCCGGCTATGTGCACGATATGGTGGGATGCACATAAGTCGGGTGAGATGGGATGTTCGACTATGTGCAGGATGTGGTGGGATGCACATGAGCTAGGTGAGATGGAATGATTGTTGGAAATTTCCTCTCTTTCAAATTTCATGCTAAATATGGTTCCTTCATCATTAAATGATTTAATAACTAGGGGTTTAATGGAGGGATTTTAATAAGAACTTGAACTAAGTTGGATTGTTTTCAAATAAAGTGCATCATGATTATCAACTTTCCTTATTGTTGCTTGTTCCCTTCTTATGTTCACTCACTGAGTTTGTACTCATTGTTTTCAACTTCATGTTTTCAAATTAAGAGGTAGTTGGAACCTAGGCCGAGGTGTCCACGTAGTTTTGTCTCTTTGGTAGGTATGTTAACATTTAGTAGCTGTCCCTTCATTTTGGTAATTTCGCTGGAAGCCCAGAGTCATTTTGTTTGTAAATACATACATGTGATGTAAAGAACTAAAATGCAAGCCTTAGAGCATATATGTGTATTCTGATTGGTAAGCCACCATGAGTGGCAATGGTTAACATTATTTGGGTTAATGTGAAATGTAGTTTTGATTGCTATAGCATATTAATTAGGTTCTTATAGATTGGAAGTATGAAAGGTGACTTTAAGAATAGTTGTTGGAATGATGAGCAGGATTATATAAGTAGGCTTGGGCTTGGTGGGCTATGCCCATTGGGTCCATGCGCTGGTCATGGCTCAAAAATCGGGTCGTGATAGTGGTAGCCTTAAAAGAAGAAGAATTGCTTTGATAAAGTAAATTCCAACAGCTGCAACGCAATAGTGCCAACTACCCAACGCTGCTACTCAAGAACCCTTCATGGCTAGAAAGCATGAGCAAATTATAAGTGGCATGAAGATGAAACTCACAAGTTGAATTATGGTCATTGGCCTTGATGCTGACTTTTGTTAGTTAAAGTTTTAGATGTGTTGGGAAAGTATTAAGATAAAGATGATGAGTGAATTGAAAAGTTTCTTTATTGCCTTATATATTTGCAGGTGATAGAAAAGGTATTTAAAGAGTTTTTGAGATGAATTACTGTGTGAAGTATTAAGATAAACATTAGACAAACTAAAGTCAAACCCTAAGAAATAAAGAGGATAAAAGATTAAGCCTTGTTAAAGGCTAAGGAACAAGTGAATGAAAAGTTAAATGAATGTATGAGATATTGATAACAGATGTCAATACCCAGTGATGAAAGTGTGAATGAAGGATTACAAGAGTGGTATAGCAAATGAGTTTATATAGAATATTGCTATGAGAATTTGCAATTCCTATCTTGACTTAGTTGAATGAAAAGGATTAGTAACAACACAAGGCCGATTACATGGCATACTAAAAACCCTTGGGGATAAATTGAAGTATGAATAGTTGAGCATGCATTTAAATATCTTGGTCAATAAGTGCATGCCTTTTTTGGAATGATATGCTCGGAATGTTAAAGAGCAAATAAGTGATTAAGTGTTTTAAGGATGCATGAACATCCTTGAGAATGAATTACCAATCATAAGCGACCAGTATAATATGCGTGATTTTGAAACTTGCTAAGGATCCTAATGGCTAAACCACAGGTTATGTGATCATATGCTGTGAGACATAAGTTAAAGGTAGGCATCTATAAGGAAATTCTCAAGAGTAATCCTACTATGAATCATGTGGAAACAAGCATTAAGTTATGTGGCTACAAAGAGGGAAGTCATAAGCTGAAAGTGATACATTGATATTAAAAAGTACTTGAGAAGAACCTTGTTTTCAGTCTTGCAATTTCAAGTACATGTTGTGAATTGATTAAAGGAGAATGAAATTATAGCAGTATAAGAGAATAGTACAAAGGATGGTTGAAGGTAACCTTGATAATGAAGTTGGATAATGAAAACCTCCTAAAGTATTATGGAAATTGGAATTCGGAAATGCATGAGGCATGCATGATTCGAATAAGTCCAAGTCTTAAGTGACTAATTAATATTGAAATGCAATAAGGATATACTATATATGTTAGAGGCATGAAAGATAATTGAGAAATAGGGATGACTTGGAGGGATTGTGATATTACATAAGATGCAGTGATCAAGTAAAGATGAATCTTTGAAGGATCAATAAAATTATAAAATATATACAAATACTGAATTGCAATTTAATGAAAATGACATTTGGCGAGTGAGATGCGACTAATGGCATTGTGATGCAAGGATATATAGTACAATGAAACTTAAGCATACAATTGGAAATGATAAGAAAGAAGTATATGCATGAAAAGGATGTGAAGCTATGCATAGGCATAATGAGAATTCTTATGGATTATGTAAGAGATAACATATGGTAAGATGCGAGTGGAATGGTGATTTAAACATATAAAAAGGGTAATCTGAAATTGATTACACCCCAATGCTCATAGATTAAATATGAGAACGTTAACATGAACTATGAAGATTATCATATTGAATCTTGGTTATGGATGGGAACGAACAAAGAGAAATTAGTCTGAAGGCACTTGAAAACAAAGATCCCCACACATAATAAGGAATGATGACACTTAAATGTGCGGATACGTACGTATGTGTGGAGTTAGTGATGTGCCCAACTGAAGTAAGAATTGTTCTCAGTGATTCGAGCTTTGAACTCAATATTTGATGAGTTGTATTCACAGTACAATGATAAAAAAATCCCATCAGAAGTTGAGCTATGTTGATATAAGAAATTTTGGAGAAATAGTCAAAGAAATGATACTAAGGAAATGTAATCTATAACGTGGTTAAGCCATACAAGATGGACTAATATGATTAAGAAGATTGAAGTTGTAGAAATGCAAGGTAAACATGAGTATGTGGGAATAATTGAAGCCATTAACCTCCCCCAATGTTAGGAATTCGTACAGGAATGAATATGGCATGTCAATGATGCTGTAAGCTACATAATAGTGTATGAGGATAGGATGAATGAATGAATGTCGAGTAGTTTGACAAGGAATGAAGTAATAAGATAGTGATTGGTATAGATAAGTAAGTATAAAATGTGATTAAAATCTGTATGATTAAGATGGAGTTATGATTCAAATTTAATGATGGGGATAACGGCATACTCAATGTCTTAAAATAAGAGATAATGATCATGAAGAGTACTACCGATTTGATTCTAAAGGATGATAATAGACGTAAGTGAAGCATTCTAGTCGAACTAGGGGTAAACGAGGAGAATGAATGACTAGAGGTTTGACAAGAATCAAAATAAAGATATGTTTTAGGTTAGTGATGGAATTAAAGGCATACTTGGGATCTTAATGATAAGAAAGAACAATTGAGAAGGGTACCATGGTTTTGACTCAAAGATGATAATAGATATAAGTTACGTACCCTGACCTTGTAAAGGGTTCGTATCAAATTGAAGATAATGATGTCACAGCCCAAATCTCGGGCCATGATCGACGCTTGGGCCCAATAGGCATAACCCACTGAGCCCAAGCAAGCCTCTTTATGCAATTCCGATCATCATTCCCAACCATCATTTCTAAAACCACATATTGTAATTCTCCACTATAAGTATTTTAGTAACCTTTGATAGCAACCCAATATTCACATTCGTATTATGTTAAAATAATGTTACTCATTTGCCAGCCTATAATGGCATCAGCAATCAAATATACATATTTGATTTTTCTAACATGAATCTGAGTGTTCTACATTACTTAAATGTATACACCAGCATACGACTCTTGACCGTCAGCGGAGTGACCGTGGGTGAGGGTATAGCTATTGAGATGCTATAGTACCAACCAAGAAGGCGAGCATATGTGTGCAACTGAATCTAGGTCCCAACTGTCTTCCAAATCTGAAAATATGAATTTTAAAAACGTGAGTATAAAACTCAGTGAGTGAACATAAGAAAGGAACAAGCAATCGATAGGAAGAATTTGGAAATCATGATGTACTTGTTTCAAAAACAATACACTTGATTTAATTTCTTACTAAAAACCCGTCATTTCAAACCTTGATTAATACCCTCATACTGTTTCACAAACACATGATCAATCCATGCAGTAAAATGGGTGAAAAGTAGGTCAAAATCAAGCAAGGTAGCAAGCATGGCAGCTAGTTTCTCACTGCAGCAAAGTTCATTCTCGCTGCAGCGAGATTCGGATGATCAAAATAGAAAATTTCTCGCTGCAGCTAGAAACAGTGTCAATTTGCATGTATTTTCGTTTTTCTAGCATATCTCTGATTACAGAAGTCCAATTGACCTGATTTTTTTATCATTAGAAATATAAGAGGTAGGGCTACAACTTTGATGTTTACCACTTTTCTCAGTTCGGATGGGAAGGTGGTCAAAATCTTCATCAAAATGAAGGCACTGCATCAAAACCCGAGAGTTTCTCGTTGCAGTGAGATTTATTTTCGCTGCAGCGAAATTTCCTAGCTGCAGCGAGAAACAAGACTAGTTTATGCCCCCACCACCCGAGAGTTTCTCGCTGCAGCGAGATTCAGGGTGACAAATAAGGGGTTTTCACATGCCACAAAATGCATCCCTACCATATTGCACATCAAAGTGAACACATTGACAATAATCAAGTTATCAGCATTCAAAACAATCACATATTATAATTATAAACTTGCTATCAAATATACATATATAAACAAGTACACTACCCCACTTCATTCATCGTCATTGCTGGGTCGTCATCATCATCAGCTTATGCGCACTCCCTACTTGAACATAGCCGAGTCATCATCATCATCGGCTTATGTGCACTCCCTACTCGCACATAGCCGAGCCAATATCATCACACAATATTATTCATCAATGCACAACATATATTCATATATGTATATATATGCCAACATAATATAGGAGCACATGGATTCATTCTTTTGCACATTTCACATCTTAGCAACATCAAAACATTTTATCAAGGGCTTGTTCCCCGGCACACATTTTTAAAAAAAAGTTAGTTAAAATCATTCAAATGTTTTGTGCTAATACATTCACATTCCCAAAACAAATTTGAAATGCAAGTTCACTCACCGGTCTTGTTGATTCTTTTGCTTGACTCTAACCTCAACTAATGCTCCAAATAGACATGTGAGGCCTTGTTGGAACCCACACACACACAACATCACAACCAACCCAAATTGGCATTAATATAATTCCAAAAGCTCTTTCTTAAATCAAGTTCCACTAGTTATTCCTAACTAGCTTCCAATTGCCATTAAATGGCTATCTATTCTTTCTACTCTAGTAACTCTAGAAATAAATAAACAAACTTCAATAATAAAACAACTCACAACTCCAATTACTAGCCATTGCCAACAACCTAAAATCAATGCTCATTCATCACTCACCTTGGTGGATTTGTAGTTGAATTCCTTCTCAAGAATACTCAAGCTATCATGGAAAGTCTTTCTCTCTCTCTCTAAAATTTCCAACTAGTGAGAGAAAGTGCTGAATAAGACTTTTTAAGGGTTTTAAGGTGAGAGAGTGAAAGAGAACAAAAGGTTCCATGAAGAAGTGCTATAAAGCATGAAAATTAAAGCTAGAGAGAGAAAGTCATGGAATTTGCAAAACAAGCTTCCATGGAGGATAAAAAGAATGTGAAAGAGGAGGAAGAAGAAGAAGGAGAAGCTACTGGAGCTCAGATATTTATGTTTCAAGTTAATTCAAATTTCCATCAAAAATTATCAAAATGCCCTTAACATGGTGGTTTTGTCTTCCTCCCATCCTTTGTGCAACCTTTTTGCTCTTTTGACATCAAAACAAAGTCCATAATAGTCTAAAGGTACTCAGGTTCATGAAACTTAAAAATTTACAATCGAGATGCAAACTGAACATTTTGCCCCTACCGTGGAAATTATCATTATTTTTATCTTCTTCATTTATTTACCATCATAAACATCATTTATTCATTCCTTAGGCCTATTTAGATCTTAATAGCATAAAAAAAAACTCACTCGTAGGAGCTCACCAAGAGAAATTACGAAATTACCCTTGGTTTGCATCATTGCATCTACTTCTAGTTATGTGTCTATGGGGATCGAGATTTCACAGGTTCACTTTCGAATTACCCTTTTAACTCAATAATCAACCTTAATCGGTATCCGTAAACTTTATTAGCCACCGTATCAAATTACGGGATACTACAAATGAGGTGCGTAAATCAAATTTTGTGCGAAGAAGGAAATGGAATATGATCATTGAGTGAGATTAACAACTCGACATTAAAGAGAATTCGAGGATGATTTTATTTAAGTGGCGGAGCTTGTAATATCTCGTACTTTGATATGGTAGCTAATAAAGTTTATCGGATGCTAATTGTGGTTAATTTGTCATGACCCGAAACCTCTCTTGGGCCCATGACAACTGCCGCGACGCCCCAATTGACACTCATTACCCGAAACGCTAATCAGAACCCAGCAAGGCTTACATATCAGTTTCTTGCCTTTTATGTGAGCAATCGTTTTTAAACATTCCATTTTAAACAATTTCCAGTAGTTTCCTACTCAAGTAAATCAAAAGACAAAAATATTTTAAAAGGATTTATAGATAAATATCACTATTCAAAATATTGATTAAAATATAGTATTTTTTATATAAAACAATATTTATAGAAACACGTGTAAGAAATCTTTTGTAACGTGTAAGTAAAATAAATTCACACATACAAAAATTTACAAAGTTATAATGTACAATAATGGTTACAATGACAAGTGGCCCAAAATACACCCAGTGTTGGTGCTAGAAACCTACTGTCTGTGTGGTAGAGATGTCAACTGGAATCCTCGACAAAATAGGGTATCTACAAGCTACCACAGACCTGAAAT
>NC_030859.1:12422838-12458900 GCF_000208745.1 Theobroma cacao | reverse complement strand
CCCAATTTAATTTCTAAACACATTTAACTAACTAAAACTATCAATTTAACTAAAAATCAAAACCTAAAAATTTCAATTTCTCTCCCCTAGAATTTCGTCCAGCCCTTGATATCACTTTTTGATCTCTCTCCTCAAGCATGCTAAATGGAAATAAAGGCATAGGAAAGGTAGAAATCAAGCTAAAATCGAAAAATCTTACCGTTAGACGCGTAAACGGGCGAAAAACGCGAATTCCCCTTTGAATTTTCTTGTTTCTCTTTGGTTTTTCTTTTTTTCTTCCTTCCCTCTCTATTTTCTCTCTTGTTATCCCTTATGGCCGGCCAGCACTTAAAATGGGGTTTAAATGGGCTGACTTTTCACTAAAATAATATTATATCATTTAAAAAATGCCACATGTCACTTTCCCATTGGCCCATTTTTTAAATTTCATCTATTTGTTTCTAAATTTTCACCATACACTTGTCCCACATATCCATAGCTTAGATAAAATTCTCAGACTTATCCAAAGTCTCGGTGGAGTAATTTTTGAAATTTACACTTTTGCCCCCGTAAAAGTGAAAAATTCCATTTTTGCCCAAAAAACTAAAAAATTACCCATAGAAATATTTTTCATCCCTTATACTCATACCATTCTCCAATTTGTCAAATTTGATCTAAATTCTCTCAAAATCTCAAATTTTGTCCGCGAGTGGCGAAATTATGATTTTGCCCCTACACTCCATAAATCACCCGAATTAAACTTTTTCACTTCCTATCATTAAATTATACTCCAAATAGTTAATCTTGATCAAAAATTTCACTCGATGATCAAATTATTATCTTAGATGGCAAAATGACGATTTTACCCTTGAACATCAAAATTTCCAATTTTACCCCAAATGAACCCTCGAACTCCAAACAATCATTTTTAGTCATTCCTGGACTATAAAATATTAAATTTTATCCTACAATTCCTATTTGAACTAGTTCGAGGTTAAATCAATTCAAGTGTACCGTTAGGTACAATACCGAGTTTCATCTATTCTTAGGGACTTTCCTAGCATAGTAACATGCTACTCAGTGCATGTATGTTATGACATGTATTTATAGGGTCGGTTTTTACAATTCTAACCCCCTTAAAATAAAATTTTGACCTCAAAATTTCACTTACCAGATTCAACAAATAGATGCGGGTATTGGCTCCTCATCTGATGCTCTACTTCCCATGTCATTTCTTCCATTCGAGCATTCTTCCACAATACTTTCACCATTGGAATGCTCTCGGTCCTCAACACTCGATCTTTTCGATCTAGAATACGTACCGACTGCACCTCGAACTTTAAATCTTCATGCAGTTCAATCGGTGGTGTCTCTAGAATGTGGGAAGGATCGGGAACATACTTTTTTAACATCCAGACGTGGAAGACATTATGGATCCGATCTAACTCGGGGGTAATTCAAGTCTGTAAGCCACTGGCCCAATCCTTTCAATGATACGAAAGGGTCCAATATATCTCGGGTTGAGCTTTCCCCTCTTCGCAAATCGAATCACATCTTTCATTATCCAATAAAACACCATAATTTATCATGATAGTATAATCAATAAGATTTAATACTTCAAAGTATTCAAATTAGTACCTTTCCAAGGAGAAACCTTAAGAAAAACTTTATCATTGATCTCAAACTCCAAGTCTTTTTTTCGTTTATCTGTATAGCTCTTCTGCTTATCCTGGGCTACCTTTAGCTTCTCTCGTATAACCTTGATCTTGTTATTAGTTAGCTCAATCAATTCCACACTAGCTAACTTTCTTTCACCCACTTCATCCCAACAAAGTGGAGTACGACATTTCCTTCCATATAAAGCTTCGTATGGTGCCATACCAATGCTAGGCTGGAAGCTGTTGTTGTAAGCAAACTCCACTAACGGCAAGTGTCTATCCCAACTCCCATTAAAGTCAATGACACAAGCCCGTAACATATCCTCCAAAGTCTGTATAGTCCTTTCGGATTGACCATCTGTCTGTGGGTGAAAAGCAGTACTAAGTCTCAACTTAGTTTCGAGAGCTTCTTGGAATTTTGGCCAAAATCGAGAAGTGAATTGAGGATCTCGGTCTGACACTATAGAAATGGCAACTCCATGTAGCTTCACAATCTCATCTATATAGAGCTGAGCCAGCTTCTCAATAGAGTATGTACTATGGACAGCTAAAAAGTGAACGGACTTAGTCAACCGATCTACGATCACCCAGATCGCATCCTTTCCCTTTTGTGTCCGCGGCAGTCCCAAAACAAAATCCATATTTACATGCTCCCATTTGCACTCGGGAACAAGTAAAGACTGAAGTGTATCTGCTGGCCTCTGATGCTCCGCTTTAACTTGCTGACATACGAGACACTTTGCTACAAATTCTACTACATCTCGCTTCATACCCGGCCACCAATAATTCTCCCTGATAGTCCTATACATCTTGGTGCTTCCGAGATGTAATGCATAGGCAGATGAATGGGCTTCTTCCATGATCGCCTGTCTCAACTGGTTTCCCTCAAGAACACAAACTCGGTCTCTAAACATCAAGACGTTATCCTCTCTAAGTCTGAACTCACAACTCCCCCATCGGTCAATTTTTGAATTTCTTTCCTTAACTCATTATCGGACCTCTGAATGTCCTTGATCTGATTAAGTAACGAAGGTCGCACAATGAAGTTTGCCAATAAGGATCCATCCTCACCATTTCTCAACTGGACCCCAAGAGATTTCATCTCTAATAATGCTAGAAAATAACAACTCTGAAGTGCTGCTAAAGACGATGAAGACTTACGACTTAAGGCATCAGCTACAACGTTCGCCTTTCCCGGATGATAGTCTATCACCAAGTCATAATCTTTTATCAACTCCAACCATCGCCTTTGCCTCAAATTAAGCTCCTTCTGAGTGAGCAAATATTTTAAACTCTTGTGATCCGTAAATACCCGACAATGCTCACCATACAAGTAATGCCTCCAGATTTTTAAAGCAAACACCACTGCTGCTAACTCTAAATCGTGGGTAGGGTAATTTGCTTCATGCCTCTTTAGCTGTCTAGAAGCATAAGCCATAACTTTTTCATTCTGCATCAGTACGCACCCCAACCCTAACTTTGAGGCATCACTATAAACTACAAATCCCTTACCACTCACAGGAAGTGTTAAAACGGGAGCGGAGGGTAACCGGTTCTTTAGCTCCTGAAATCGATTCTCACAAACATCATCCCACACAAACTTAACTCCCTTATGAGTTAGACGGGTCAAAGGAGCTGCTATTAAGGAAAACCCCTAAACAAACCTCCGATAATAATCGACTAATCCGAGGAAACTACGAATCTCCATCACTGTCTTAGGTTGTTCCCATTGTAAAATTGGCTCTATCTTCTTGGGATCAACATATATTCCAACTCTCGATACTACGTGTCCCAAGAATACCACTTCCTGTAACCAAAACTCACACTTCGAAAACTTTGCATACAACTGTCTTTCCCGTAAAGTTTGTAATAGTATACGCAAGTGGTTATCATGCTCATCATTATCTCTTGAGTAAACCAAGATATTATCAATGAACACAATAACAAACTTGTCCAAGTAAGGGTGGAACACCCTGTTCATGAGATCCATAAAAGCTGTCGGTGCGTTAGTTAACCCGAAAGGCATGACCAAGAACTCATAATGACCGTACCGAGTCCTGAACGCTGTCTTGGGTACATCCTGTTCTTTAATCCTCAACTGATGATACCCAGACCTTAGATCAACCTTAGAAAACACTGTAGCTCCCTGTAATTGATCAAAAATATCATCAATCCTCGGTAACGGATACTTGTTCTTAATGGTCATTCTGTTAAGCTGTCGGTAATCGATACATAACCAAAGTGTACCGTCTTTTTTTTTCACAAATAAAACCGGTGCTCCACAGAGGTGTACTAGGGTGTATAAAACCCTTGTCCACTAACTCATTCAACTGCACTTTCAACTCATTCAACTCTGCCGGAGCCATTCTATATGGAGGAATAGAGATAGGGGCAGTACCCGAAAATAAATCAATGGTGAATTCTAACTCACGATCGGGAGGAAGTCCCGATAATTCATCAGGAAATACATCAGAGAACTCACTTACTACGGGGACATTCCCTAACTTAGGTTCCTCCCTCGATATATCAATCACGTGAGCCAAGTATGCCAAAAATCCCTGTCGCACCAATTTCAAAGCTTTGAGGGCCGAGATTACACAAAATGATAATACTCGACGCTCCCCAGTAAAGACAACTTTTGCTCCCTCTAAACTCTAGAGAATTACTTCTTTCTTAAAACAATCCACCTTTGCTCGATGAATGGACAACCAATCCATTCCCAAGATCAAATCAAAGTCCCGAATCTCCAAAGGGATTAAATCACCCATGAATTCTTCTTCCCCAACTTTAATACCACAGTCTCTATAATACGTATTTCTTACTAATCGCTCGCTAAGAGGAGTATGCACTACAATCTCTTCCTCTGATGGTGACAAGTTCTTATCTGAGAATGATGCAAATGATATGCTAATGTATGATCTATTAGAACCTGAATCTATCAAAACATGTGCATCTCTATCAAACACAATCATAGTACCTGTCACTGTGCTAGGTCGAACTTGGGCTTCATCTTTAGTCACTGTAAAGACCCTGGTCGAAATCTGGGGCTGTGGTCTGGAAGATGGCTGCTTTGGGGTATTACTCCCCATGCTTGACCGTATCACTAGTCCCTATCTGGACTATGATCCCGAAGTGTCTCTCCGCGGTATACTAGGACGAGTTGGAGGAGTTGAAGTAGCTATTGTACCCCGTCTCAACTGAGGACAATCTCTCCTGATATGCCCTTATTGGTCGCATTAAAAACACTTTACAGGTTGTTTACATGACCCAACATGAAATACTCTACAATTACGGCATTTGTCCAATCCTCCTGAAGTCCTCCCCTGACTACTCAGCACTGGCCGATCAAATCTAGAAGATCTTGGCTGTGACTGTTGAGATGGAGGTCTAGTGGATGCCACAGACGCTGAGGTAGTACTTCCTGCAGTAGATGTCGAATCTTTGCCTCTCTTTGAAGACTGACTTGGGAATGTAGGCAGATTCCTTCTCTTTGCGAACTCAGCTCGGATCCGTCTATTCTTAGTGGCAAGCTTCTCAGACCATAAGGTTATCTACACAACTTCCTTATACGATTCCTTGTCATAACTCGAAACCTCCCTCGGGCCCATGACAATCGTCGCGACGCCCCAATTGACACTAATTACCCGAAATGCCAATCAGAACCCCGCAAGGATTACATATCAGTTTCTGTGTGGTAGAAACCTACTGTCTGTGTGGTAGAGATGTCAACTGGAATCCTCGACAAAATAGGGTATCTACAAGCTACCACAGACCTGAGATTTTGCAATCCCAATGAGTAAACAGATATTATCATAAATATCTAAAGGCGAGTAACAGGGAGCCAAGTTTAAACAACAAATCACAAACCATTTCATAATGTTTTCAATTTATTTCTTAAACCATAAAATATTTGTAATTTACCAAAACAGTTGTTAAGGCATATGTCTTTTATTAAAAACAAGGCTCCAGCCAAAACTAATCCTCGGGGATACCTTAGTTGAGGCATCTAACCGAGTCCGCCAAGGTTGTTATAACATTTACATGTGAAACACATTTTTATTTTTCAAATAAGTTGTTCCTTTGCGTTGGCCGAGCTACACATTCACGTAGAGGTTCGACGTGAAGTGAGCTCTAATACTACCCTAGGAGTTACCCTCTTCGCCTCTACAACTGGAGTAACTATATAACCGAGTTTACCATGCCCCTCTAATAGGCAGTCCATGAAAACCCGTCACTACAGTGACTAACCCACCAATTTTAATAAAATTTCGACAGTATAACGTGGCTTTTATTTATTTATCCAGCTTGCATAGTAAAAACAGCTTACATAAATTTCCCAATGTACTTACAAAATATAGTCACATATACTTATATCTCATAAGCCATTCATAGGAAAATATATAATTTTCAAGACAGTTAACAGCCTCCAATTACTCAATTTCATAATCAACCCAATATATCTTTATTTGTCACATTTATTTGTAAAACATCAAAAATCCCGTTTTAATCTCGTTTTCATTTCATAAAATACATAAAGAGCATTTAAAAATAAACTCTAGATAATTCACAATAATAATAGGTTTACTCACTGTTTGAACAAACTAGTTGCTTTTTAGGTGCCTCGATAACTACTCGTCGGGTACGATTTTCTTGCCTTTACCAGAAGGCTTTCCTCCTAGACACATTGCAAAAATTTACTTAATTCATCACATTAATGCTAAATCACTATATATTTGACTTAAATCCTATACTAATGAATGGTATGAAATGAAATAGCCAAAAATGGCTTAAACGCGGTATTAACCTATTTTTGGCACTTTACCCAATAAATTGCTAACGCGCTCCATTTTAGCTCTAAATCATCTCATTCTCTCTCCAACATTTCTAACCATTAAATATCAGCCAATAACCTTCTAAAATCACCAAAATAAGTTCACTTTCCTCCTTGGAAAATTCAGCCAAAAATGGGACATTAACTTGGTAAATTTTCCACTTTGTTTTTCTATCACATTTAACCATTTTTCATCATTTTCTCTTCATTTCTCTTAGAATAAAAATCAGATTATCATCATTGTACCTCATTGTAGATTTGGACAAGGGTGGGTATTGTGAAAATTTAATGCTTTCTTGCCCAATTTAATTTTTAAACACATTTAACTAACTAAAACTATCAAGTTAACTAAAAATCAAAACCTAAAAATTTCAATTTCTCCCCCCTTGAAATTCGTCCAACCCTTGATGTCACTTTTAGATCCCTCTCCTCAAGCATGCTAAATGGAAACAAAGGCATAGGAAAGGTAGAAATCAAGCTAAAATCGAAAAATCTTACCGTTCGACACGTAAACGGGCGAAAAACGCGAATTCCCCCTTGAATTTTCTTGTTTCTCTTTGGTTTTTCTTTTTTTCTTCCTTCCCTCTCTATTTTCTCTCTTGTTCTCCATTATGGCCGGCCAGCACTTAAAATGGGGTTGAAATGGGCTGACTTTTCGTTAAAATAATATTATATTATTTTAAAAATGCCACGTGTCACTTTCCCATTGGCCCATTTTTAAAATTTCATCCATTTGTTTCCAAATTTTCACCATACACTTGTCCCACATATCCATAGCTTAGATAAAATTTCCAGACTTATGAAAAGTCTCAGTGGAGTAATTTTTGAAATTTACACTTTGGCCCCCGTAAAAGTGAAAAATTACATTTTTGCCCAAAAAACTGAAAAATTGCCCATAGACATATTTTCATCCCTTATACTCATACCATTCTCAAATTTGTCAAATTTGATCTAAATTCTCTCAAAATCTCAAATTTTGTCTGCAAGTGGTAAAATTACGATTTTGCCCCTACACTCCAGAAATCACCAGAATTAAACTTTTTCACTTCCTATCCTTAAATTATACTCCAAATAGTTAATCTTGATCAAAAATTTCACTCCATGATCAAATTATTATCTTAGTTGGCAAAATGACGATTTTGCCCTTGAACATCAAAATGTCCAATTTGACCCCAAATGAACCCTCGAACTCCGAACAATCATTTTTAGTTATTCCTGGACTATAAAATATTAAATTTCATCCTACAATTCCTATTTAAACTAGTTCGAGGTTAAATCAATTCAAGTGTACCGTTAGGTACAGTATTGGGTTTCGTCTATTCTTAGGGACTTTCCTAGCATAATAACATGCTACTCAGTGCATGCATGTTATGACATGTATTTATAGGGTCAGGTTTTACATAATTAGAATGTTTAAAAGTGATGAAATGTGAAAATAGTATTTTAAGATAAAACATTTTACACGTGAGAAAACAATAATAAAATAATAATATTTTTGTCAGAGAAGAATTTGCTAGATAAAAAGTGATTCGGAAGTAAATTGAAGCATAACAAGGTATTTTGGGTACCAAGGAGACAAATGGAAAATTTTAGAACAAAATAATATTAAATTTCCAGAATAAAATAATTTTTCTTGAAAGAGGAGTATATGGTTAATCTAAGTGGGGAAGAGGAAGAACGAGAAACTTTCAGAGAAAAATGAAGTTAGTGGGGCCCAAATAATGTTATTAAATAAAACTAATGCGGGTAAAAATATATTTTTAATATTATGGTGTCATCGTATTGGGATACAAACTTTATATTTTGTTTGTACATGAGTAAAAGAAGATAATAAAAGGAAATTGGAATTAAAAGAATGTTGGGAGGACTAAATTAAAAAGGGAAGAACCTTGGAAGGTAAAATGGTTTTCAGCCATGACCGTCCTTATCCTCTCCATCAAGATATTTTTTTCTTCTTCCTCTTCCATCCCAACGCCATTTGCATGCTTCACCAAAAAAATCAAGTTTTTTCATTTTCTTTCCTTGTTTTCTTTTCCTTTCCTTTCTATTCTTACTTCTTTCTTCTCCTAACTTCTTGGGCACTAAATCTGCAGCTTTTAACCCTAATTTTTAGCACATCTAAACCCTAGGGAAGAGAAAGAGAAATCTCTCTTCCTTTCCTTTATGTTCAATTTCTGCTCCACTTTTAATAACACTTGGATTTCGGCTTCAAATCTCCATTTTAAGGCTAAAAGGTTGGGTTAATCTTTATACCTTCAAGCACCAAGGTTTTAACGGTATTTCAAGACTACTAGATTAAGATTTTGCTAGATGGCATCGTTAAGGTGAGTGAACTGGCATTTAAAATGCTTTGAACAAATGCATATGTGTTTGAATAAAATATTTGAATATCCTTGGTTGATTTCTTTTAAAATTATGCATGGGAACAAGCTTTTCAGAAGTAATTCTTTTACGTGGTTGAATAAATAATGTGCTGATTTATGTACTTGGAATGTTATGTTGATTTGCCAATTGATTTGTGGCATGTGTGTATTGGAAATCTAGAGATGTCTTAAGTTATTGGCAAAATGAATAATGTTATTCTTTTGGAGTGTTGGATTGTGCAACTATGTTTATGACCAGTATAATAATGAATTATGTGAGATATAGTACTATGCAAATATTTTTGTTATGTGTTGATATGTGTGTTATTCTTTGAAATGTAATGTTGAGTGATTAATATAACTGTGCCTGTGTAATGTGGGAGTGGACATGACGGTGCTGGTGATGATGTGGATGGGAGTGCGTGTGATGGTATTGAAATGTGCATGTGGGGAGTGCACATGATGATATTGAAATGTGTGTGTAAGGAGTGCACATGATGATATTGCCTTGTGCGTGTAGGGAGTGCACATGATGATATTGCCTTGTGCATGTAGGGAGTGCACAAGAGTTGATGACCGGTGGTTACACGTATGTTTATATATTTATACACTATAGAGATGTTTATATATGCTATAGAAATGTTTATATATGCTATGAAAAAGTTAAGGAAATATTATGTGATTATATTGAATGTTGAAATCTAATTTTCTTAAATGTTTTAAACGAGTTAAAACACAACATGGCATCGAGTTTTGTTTATGGCATACAAAATTGCATTGTTTTCAAAATGAGTGCATCGTGATTTCAAAAACTTTCAATATTGGCTGCTTGTTCCCTTCCTATGTTCACTCACTGAGTTTATACTCATTCTTTCCAAATTCATGTTTTAGTTTCAAGATCGAAGGTAGTTGGATCCTAGGTCGAGGTTGTGAGACCTTGATCTTTATAGACTCGTAGCTAGAAGTAGACGCAATATCACTAACTAGGGGTAATTTTGTCATTTCTTTAGTGAGCCCTTAGAAGTATGCTTTCAAACATTATTAAGGCCTAAGTAGGCCTAAGGCATAAATGAATGATGAAAATAAGGATAAAATGACGAAGAAAATAGAAATAATGATGATTTCCAAGGTAAGGGCAAAATGGTCATTTTTCATTTTGAGTCGAAATTTTTAACTTTTCGTGAACTCGAATATTTCTAGACTATTATGGACTTTGTCTCAGTGTCAAAAGAGTAAAAGGATTGCACAAAGGATTAGAGGAAGACAAAGCCAACTTGTTAAAGGCATTTTCGTAATTTAAGTGGAGTTTGGATAAGCTTTAGCTATAAATATCATTTTTCAGCAGCTTTTTCTTCTTCTTCCTCCCGTCTCACGTTTCTTTCATCCTCCATGGAAGCTTGTTTTGAAACCTCCATAACTTCTCTCAAGTTAACTCCAATTTTCATGCTTTCGTGTACTTTTTCATAAAACCTTTTGTGCTCTTTCACTCTCACTTGAAAACCCTTAAAAAGTCTTACTTCCATACTTTCGCTCACTAGCTAGGTGTTTTAGAGAGAGAAAGAGGGAGCTTCTATAATATCTTGAAAATTTTTGGAAAGGAATTCAATTACAAAGCTACCAAGGTGAGTAGTGAATTAGAGTTGATTTTTAAGTTATTGAAAATGGCTAATGGATAGATTTGTGAATGTTTTATAGTTAAGGATTATTTATTCATCTTTAGTGTGAGTAGAATAGTGAAAGTAAATAGCCACTTAATGGTAATTGGAAGCTAGTTAAGAATAACTAGTAGAACATGATTTAGGAGATAGGTTCAAAATTATGGTTATGTGAATTGAGCTGATTTGTGATGCTATTGTGTGTGATAGTGTCAAACCCTGTTCTATAAAATAATTACAACGTCATTTACATGCTCAATAGAATGTTTGCATATTTAGGAAGTTCGAGAAATAGTTAAAAGATGATAATGCCCCTAATGGTACCATTAAGTCGATTAAGCCTCGAACTAGTTCAAATAGGAATTTTAAGGTGAAATTAAGAGTTTCACAGTCTAGGGATGACTCAAAATGGTATTTCAGAGTTCGAGGATCAAATTGGAGTCAAACCAAAATTTTCACTATCTAGGGGCAAAATGGTCATTTGCTATCTAGGGACAAAATGAGAATTTTAGAAAAGATTTTTTTGGCCCCATTTGACTTATTGGAGTATGATTTGAGTAATTGAAGTATGATTTAAGGTTTAGAAGTGAAAAATTTTAATTCCGGTATAATTTGGAGCATAGGGGCGAAATGGTAATTTTGCCACCTCGGGGGCAAATTGGTAAATTTTCATCCTAACATTTGTCCAGATCAAAAGATTTTATTCATTATGGAAATGGATAGACATGAGAAATATGTGGTAGAGAATTTAAGAATTAAAAATCAAATATTTAAAATTTGGACCAATGGAAACATGCCATATGTCATGCTTTTATTATTTTATTATTTCTTTATAAAAAGGCAAAAAATCAGCCCATTTCTCTCATAGTGATCAGCCAAATCAGAAGAGAACAGAAACCAAGGAAGAACAAACCCTAGGTGGGAAAAATCAAAGAGAAAGTATTGGAATTCAAGGATTTGATCAAGCAAAGGTAATATATCTTTGATTTTGCTAGTGATTTACCTTACCCATGCATTTTCCCTTAATTTCCATGATTAAATTACATGTTTTCATGATGAATTCATGGCTGATCAAAATGGGTAAAGAGAGAGAAAGATGTTGGATTGAATTGATTTTAAGATATGTTAGTGTTTTTAGTTAGTTTAGCATATTTAGAAGCCCATGCATCTTCATTGGCTGAATCTTCCTTGATGTGTGTGGGTGATGGATTGTTATTATTTCAAGAGAAATGGCTTAGAAATTGATGAATAATGGTGTGAAAATTAAGTAGGAAAAATCATGGTGTTAGTACACTGTAATGACTGAATTTTTCCATGAAGAAATGGGAAGGTTTTGATGCTGAAATTGGTGTTATTTGAATAATGTTTGGTGAATTGAGGTATTAGAAAAGAAATGGAGTAATTTGGAGCCAAATAGGACAATTGTTATTTAATCGGGTAATAGGCCAAATTAGGTTAGCACCGCATTGAAGCGGTAGTCGAATAAGTTGCATATCATATCATGCATATACGCCGAGCCTGAATTGATTTTATAATGGTCAAGCATTAATGTGGTGAATTATGTATTGTACATTGTGGATAGGTGGTGACTAAATTACCTTGGTAAAAGCACAGAAATTGTGCTTGAAGACTGGGATTAGGAGTACATCGACTCCTAGAACTGTGAGTGGACAATTTATCGTCTTAAATATCTAGAGTAATTATACTTGTTTGATGCTTTTATTGAATGGTGAGTTTAAATTATAAAATATTATGTTTTCCAATTAAAATGTTTTTTTTAATAAAAATGAGATTTATAGTGGTTTTGAAATCAAATATTGTTTTGAGAAAATTGAATATATGGAGACTGTGTTGAATTTATGATTTTATATGTTATTGAAATTGTGGCTTATGACACTATGGTAGCATGATGGCTAAATTTTTGGGGTTGGCATGAAATATATGAACAACTCTGGATTGGTCTCAGTAGACTGGATTACATTTTGTTCGCCATATTATGCAACTGAAAATTTTATGGGTCTGGTGGTATATTAAACGGTCAATGCAGTGGTGGGGGTTTCCATGGACTGCCTATGAGAGAGGCACAGTAACCCAATTATATAATTACCTCCGGGGGAGATGTTGGATGAAGTATCTCCTGAGGTAAGATTTGAGTGCACCTTACGTTCGGGCCACCACGTGAGAGTGAGACTCTGCCAACGCCTAGGAACGATTGTGTGTCAGATGTGAAAACATGTTTATGGGTATGGGACATTTAACTACCTTGGCGGTCTTAGTGGGATACCTTGACAAAGGTACTCGCGAGAATGATTCTAGCAGGGGCCAAGTTTAAGAAATTCATAAGCCGGGAAATTTTGATGAAAAGAAATTGTTTGGTATAGATTGAAAGAACTTTGCGTTATGATTATTATTGAGATATAACGTTTTTATATTATCTCCACCTACTCGACTTTAGATGCTTTTAATGGTAATTGTTTACTCACTGGGATTATATAATCTCACCCCTCTTTCAATCCATTTCTTTCAAGCTTAGGACAGTTTGTTGATAGTTGATTAAGACGAGAATTAATCTCGAAGTTGCATCTTAAAAAGTAAGGGTTCGTAGCCCTACACCTTCTTGGTTAGTTGGGGGCCCACGTGTCATTGTAAAAGTAATTTTATACTTCAGTTATCTAATTTAAAATATGTATGAACATATTTAGCTTTTACACCATGTTTTTGGTGGGTTTCGGTATTTTCAAAAAAAAAATGAAATGACAAAAATTCCCCTATGAGCCAGAAAATAATATTTTATTATTTTGATTTGGAAACGACTTATGATTTCTTGAAATGCGAGATTTAATAACTGTCGTTCACCGGGGAGATGTGAAAACTGATGCTAAGCCTTGCAGGGTTCAATCAGCATTCGGGGTAATGAGTGCCAATCGGAACGTCAGGCGGTTGTCACGGGCCAGATGGGAGTTCTGGGTCGTGACAGATAGGTTTCAACGATACCCCACATCTCCATTCGGAGCATTGTTGGAAGTTGGAGTTGGGTAAAGATTTAACAAATACCAGTGAGTGAACATGCATTTCAAAATGTTTTGGGAAGTGCCTACATGTTTAAATAAATCATTTGAAAGTTTGATTTGTTTTTACTTAAAAAAATATACTTGGGGAACAAGCGCTTGATGAAATGTTTCTATCTTGTGAAATGTACAATATGAATAGTTCATGCGTTATCACATTATATTGATATGTATATTATGCTTTAGATGCTCTTTTTGGCGTGATAATGATGATCCAGCTATGTGTGGTGTGGGAGTGCACATGAGCTGGTGATGACCTGGCTATGTGCGAGTAAGGAGTGCACATAAGCTGAGTGTGGAGGGATGGTATTCATGATGATGTATGTATATACATAGATATGTATATATGTTATAGAAAGTTTATGAAAATAATTGTGATTGTGTTATATGTTGGCATTGTTAATTGCTCCCAAATTTCTTTTCATTTCAGCAAGAAAATGGCTTTTTGATGTAACAATACCCCTTTTAACTAAATTGCTCTGTTTGTCATTGTAGCCAGAAACTCTTGGGTCGGGGGGGGTGGTTACACTGGCCTGGTTCTCACTGCAGCGAGAAACTCTCTGGTGGTTCCAAGATTCTAATGCAGTGCTTTCACTTTGACAAAGATTTTGATCACCTTCCGATCAGACTTGGGCAAAGTAATAAACACAAAAGTTGTAGCCTATCCTCTTATCTTTCTAATGACCCAAAAATAATGTCTTGCAACATTGAAGGATTAAACATTCAAAGTTTGGAATGAGGGGTTTTAACAAAAACTTATACTAAATTGCATGGTTTTATCGTAAGTGCATCATGTTTTCTAAAACATTCCTTATCGTTACTTGTTCCCTTCTTATGTTCACTCATTGAGTTTATACTCACTTTTTTAAATTGCATGTTTTCAGATCTGTAGATAGTTGGGACTGAGAGTAAGGCATCCATTTGCATTCACTCTTGGTAGGTGTCATGGCTTTCGATAGTCATACCTCACCAAAGTCACTCCCCTGGTCGTCATAAGTCTTCTATATGAGTACATTACATTAAATGTAAATTGCTAGGAATCACTTTGCTAATGATGCATGTAAAATTTGAGTGATGGTGCCATTATGAGATGGCTATGAATAACCTTATTTTGAGATCATACAAATGTAAATTTTTGTATCTATGTTGTATTATGGAAATACGTCTAGTTGCAAATTACAAATGGTGGTCTAGTAATGGTGATGAAAAATTGATGGGATAGTGAACGGGATTACGTAAAGAGGCTTACTTGGCCTTAGTGGGCTTCGTCCATTGGGCCCATGCACTGGTCATGGTCCGAAATTTGGGTCGTCACAAAGGTGCTCCCTTCTATTCATCTTTCAGTAGGTTCACCATGCCATTAAATGTTAGCAGCCAAGCCTAGAGTCACTCCATTGACTGTTAGGGTCATTGTATGTGTATATGTATACTTAATGTGAATTGCTAAGATTCATTTATCAGACTATCAATCCATATTATGAGGGATGATGCCATTATGAGTAAATACTTGGGTTTTATGAATTGCTTTCAAAGAAATTATATTTGAATATTATGAATTATAGATTTTAAAGAAATATGGATGATAGATGGGTTGATGTACAGGTTTGCATAGAAAGGCTTGCTTGGGCCTAGTGGGCTGTGCCTATTGGACTTTTGCGCTAGTCATGGCTCGAGATTTAGGCTGTGACAAAAAGGGTTTGAGTTGAGAGAAATACCTTTGAAAAATGGCTGAGGGTTGAAAACTCTTGAAAAATGTGAGGTATTATTATTTTGAGTGTGAAATTTTGGCCCTTTTATTTTTTGAAAATAATGAAATGTATTGATACATTTGGGCCATGTATCTATACATTTGGTTGTGAAAAAATTATATCGATAATTTATGAACATGTAGTGATACATGACCATATGTATCGATACATCATGAACATGTATCGATACATCATGAACATGTATCGATACATTTGAAACAAAATGCAATTTCTAAGATAGATTACCTAGAAAACTTGCTCAGCTTATTTACATCAAATAAGCAAACAACCCCCCATTCGGGTTCAATAAAAATATAAAAAAATCAAAATACAAAAGAATCAAAGTCTAAATTTTGGTTTCAAGAACAAAATCAAAAAGTTTGATTGAAATTAAATTTGCGGCTCCCATTTACTATAGCAAACGTACTCCAAAAATTATGAAAAACTCATTTTTTGTCATTTAAAAATCAAGGGAATTATTATTCCCATTTGTTATTTCCTAAAGATTGTTCTATAGAAATCACATATTTTGATCCCTTTTAGACTTGTAAAATTTTCTACCTGAAAAGTAACAAACAACCAAAAGTGTTAATGAATTCTTTTGAAGGTTAAAACTAAGTTTCATGTTCAAAATATGTTTAAAAATACCAGTGGAATGACACAGTATGCCAAACTATTTATTGATGAGATAGTGCGAATGCATCGAGTTTTGATCACCATAGTATCTGATAAGGGCACACAGTTCACTGGTTGATTTTGGGGGAAAATACAAAAGGGTTTAGGTACTAAGTTAAATTTTAGCACTGACTTTCACCCACAGACAAATTGATAGTTTAAAAGGACTATTCAGATGTTTGAGGATATGTTGAAGGCATGTGTCATGGATTTTGGAGTCACTTGGGACCAACACTTGCCATTTGATTAAGTTTGCCTTTAACAGCAATTTTAGGCTGGCATTCAAATAGCGCCTTATAAGGTTTTATACAGGTGAAGATGTAAATCGCCCATATATTGGTTTGTGGTTGGTGAGTGAACGTTACTTGGATTGAAATTATTTAAGGAAACCAATGACAAGACACAATTGATTAGGCAGAGGCTGTTAAAGACATAGAGTCGTAAAAAATCATATGCGAACCATAGGCATCGAAAGCTAGAGTTAGAGGTTGGTGATCATTTGTTTTTTAGGGTTTCTCCAACCAAAGGCATTATGAGGTTCGGTAAGAGGGGTAAGCTGAGCACAAGGTATATTGGACCTTTTGAGATTCTTGAAAAAGATGGTGTGGTGGCTTATCGATTAGCAGTTTTATCAGATTTTGCCATTGTTCACCTAGTATTTTATGTTTCGATGCTACGGAAGTACCAACCAGATCCCTCACATATAATTCAGCATGAGTCCTTTCAATTGAAAGATTACTCTAGCTACGATGAGGTGTTTATAACTATATTGGATAAGCAAGTGAAGAAGTTACGCACCAAGGAGGTAACCTTAGTCAAGGTACAATGGAGTAATCACTCGAGCAAGGAGGTGACTTAGGAAGTCAAAGACAACATGTGAGCATAATACCTACATCAATTCAGTGACGGTGAATGCATTAATTAAATATGAGAATGAATTTTTCATAAGGGTGAAGAATGTGAAATGCCACCCTACTATAGGATTTCTAAGTTTGAAACGCTTAAATGAGCTAGATAAAATTTATTTTGAACACTTGAAAATTAGTTTTACACTTAGCAAATTTCATGTCTTAATCTTTTGAGCTGATGTCGAAAGTTTGGTTTGAAAAGAAGTCTAATAAGACAAATTTCTAAGTGTATTTTTGCTTATTGGAACAAAAGTATCGATACATGACCTTTTTGTATTGATAGATTTAGCCCAAAATCTTTTTAAAAGGGATTTGAAGAACATGTATCGATAGATGTAAGAATGTATCAATAGATTGGTATTTTTATGAACATATATTGATACATGGCCAAATGTATCAATAGAATCCTCCTCCAAAACACAATATGTTGATACATTTGCCCGATGTATTGATGCATTGCATCGTTTTTAGAAAAATAAAAGGGGGCATAATGGTATTTTCACTCTAAAAAATATAAATGCCCCATAATTTTTGGATTTTAGCAACCCTCAACCGCATTTTTCAAAGGTAACTCTCTCCCAAAACCCTCTCAACTCTTTTTTTTTTTTTTAAATCATTCTTCTTTATGTTTTTAAGGTTGGTTTTAAGATTTAATGATAAAAATGACATTTTTATGCTTTGAAATCTTAGAAGTCTATCTTTTTTATTCTGGAAATGTTGTTTCTTAGCCTAAAAATTTTGTTGGGAAATTAAAGTTTATGGTTTTATGGTTTTTCAAGCCATCTAAGCTCATCTAAGACAAGAATGGGAGATTTAGTAATTATATAATTGGTTTAGTGAAAAAAAATAGACTTAGTCAAAAGTGAGTAACTTTTGAAAGCTTTTAGAACGATTAATCAAGGTTATTAGTTTAGAAACCGATTTTTATGATTGTTATGTGTTAGGAACAATCAAAAACTCTAAGGAAATCACAGGAGAAGGGCTGTGATTGGGTCTTCGATCGAGATGGGTGGATACACCACTTTCAAATGATTATGATATGGAAAGCTAGCATGATTTCTATGAAAAGGATTATTTATGTATGCTGAAATAATATCTTTAACATGGTTTATCAAACGATTTGAGTTTCAGGAATGAAAATAATTTTCTAAGAAAATAAATTGTTAGTGACTACGATATGATGGACATAATGATTTTCAAAATGTTTACGAATCCACTAGATATGTAAATATTCTATCATGTATTAGTTTTCAACAAGGGGGCACAAGCACCTTATTCTTTGAAGCACTCGATTACCCCAGTCTTCGGACTAGTGTGGGCATAAGATATGATTTATGATTAATGCATGGATGTTGTGATGTGTATGCTAGATGTGATAAGGCATGAAATGTACGATGGATTTCATGATGGATTCCCGTCTAAGATCAGCATTATGTATATGGTGTATATGCCATATAATACATGAGAAGATTGAGAAAGCATGATGATGGCTATAAAATTAAGTATATGATGTACATTCCATATACTGCATGAAATGATTGAGAAGGCATGATGAATGCATGAGATTATGTATATGATGTGTTTTTCCATATACTATATGAGATGAGTAAGCTTGTATGTGAAGGACATTCCACATACCTAATGCTATGAGTGTGATTAAGTCCACTCTTACGGGGTACAAGTGACAATTTCACTCCTATGAAGTTTCATAAACGCCCAAGGTGCAATGGGACTATACGTTGGTGGCCCAACGTTGATGGGGGATATACCATCACAAAGTATGAGGTTAATGTTAATGGAATAATCATAGTTATTATGTTTATGGTATGTTGCATAATAATGTTATTTGAGTATTGTTCATGATTTATACTCTATGATGGCATGAGAATTTGCATACTGAAAGGGACTGAGCCTTAAAGAAAGTCCTAAGAGGTAAGGGAACTTAAGGAATGATAAAAATGAAGAACTTTGCCCAAAAATTTGTGCTTTAGGCTGAAAGTATCGATGCATATGGATTAAGTATCAATAAATTCTAAACAAAATGCTTCAAGAGGCTTTCTTGAAGTATGAAATGTATCAATACATTTTACTTATGTATCAATAGATGCTTGAAAGTATTGATACATTCAAAAATGTATAGATAGATTTGGTGCAAATTGAGTTTTTTGATTGAATTTGATGAGAATTTCAAAGGTAAAGGATTTCCAAAGGTGTATATTAACATGTTTTCAAATGAATGCTATTCAAATGTGTCCAAATAACATGTTTCATGAATACTATGATTAAATTGATCATGAATATCATGAGATTTCAAGTGCATGTTTACAAAATACTCTTATCCCCTAGCTTGTCCCTTCCCGTATCCACTCATAGAGTCTTTGTGACTCACACATTATTTTCATCCATTATTATTTTTTTGTAGATCAATGATAGCGGCAGCACTTGATAGCAGCCTGTGTCACAGAGACATGATCCATTCCTCTTTGGGTAGGTGATTTAGCAATCATTTGCAGACTCAAGGTCAAGTCTTGTTCTGTTGACAAGTTAGTCTTTACTTTACATTTATGTTACAGACTATGACCATGTTTATGTTAATGTTGCCTATGTTTAGGCTTTTTTTATTGGGTACAATATATATGAGATTAAGGTGATGGCTCAAGAGCTTTTATAAGCACTCGAGGGTGCTATTGATGTTGGATATTTATGTTATCATGCACTATAGTAGTGGCACTTTTTAATATATATGACATTCTTGAGCTTACACAATTAAGTTGAGAAGTTCCTTATTTGTGTAATAAGTTTTATGGATGCATGTATTATGAATATGAATGTTAAAGGATGTTATGTGATGCTTCTACATGTAATGATGAATTCTTAAAGATGTTTAAGATAAAAGGCTTGCTTAGGACTAGTGGGTTATGCTCATCTAGGTCCATGCATCGATTACGATCCCCACCTAGGAAATAGGATGTGGCACACTACCTTTTCACGAGATCAAGCATAACCCACAAACTACCTTCTCATGGGATCAAGCACAACCCACAGACTGCTTTCTCATGGGATAAGCACAACCCACATACTACCTTCTCAAGGAGCAAACATAACTTTAGCCTTTTCAAGGATTAGGCAAAACCTTAGCCTTTCGAAGGATTATGAAAAACTTCAACCTTTTCAAAGATCAAACAGAACCTTAGCCTTTTTAAGGATCAAGCAAAACCTTTACATTATTACCTTTTAAATGTTCAAGCATAACATTTTCCCTTTTACAACATTAATGTCATAGCCCAATTCCTAGGCCATGACCGGCCTAAGGGCCCAATAGGCACAGCCCACTAGGCCCTAGCAAGCCTTTCTATATGAACCTGTACATTAGTCAATCTATCATCCATATTTCTTTAAGATCTATACTTCATAATGTTCAAATGATAAATTTCTTCAAAAACAATTCATAAAACCCAAGTATATACTGATAATGGCATCATCAATCAAAATATACATAGATAGTTTGCCAAATGAATCTTAACAATTCTCATTAAGCATACATGTACATATACAAAGACCTTGACCGTCAGAAGAGCGACTCTAGGTGAGGTGCTAGCACCCACAAGATCCTAATCCTAGTATGTCCTTGATGAGCTTGGAGGTATAAAGGTCAATAAAACTTTTTAGCTTTAAAATGCATATCCGAAGCTAAAAAGCTTAGGTAGTGATGAAAGTGGAGTATAATGGAAAAATGAAGGAAAAAAAAGAAGAAAAAAAAGAAAATTTTATTTTCTCTCTCCCAAAGCCCGTTTGTCATGAAAATGGGATGAAGAATGGTGGATTGATGAACAAGGAGAAGATAAAAGAATCAAGAATCAAGAGAAGAAAGAAAAAGGAAAAGAAAGAAAGAAAAAGAAAAGAGATTGATTTTTATTGCAAGGGAGAAAATGGCGCTGGGTTGGAGGAGGAGAAGAAATGCCTTATGGAATAGATAAGGACAAGCCATGGATAAGGAGGAAAAGAGTCAAAGCTTCCTTTGGAAGCTTTAACCAAGCTCATGGAAAAATTACTATTTTACCCTCCAAGTTTCTCCATTTTTTAATTTAGTCCTCCTAGTAATCTTTTAATTCCAATTTCCTTCTATGTTCTTCCTTTACATGTGTGCAAACAAAATATAAAGTTTGCACTTTAACACGGTATCAGCATAATATTTAAATATTTACTTACTCGCTCTAGTTTTATTTAATAAAAACACGCAAGCACAACTATTGTCATTTTTCTTCAAAATTCTTCCTTATTTCTTCTCCCCCACTTAGATTAGTCATATAATCCTCTTTCACGACTTATTTCGATAGCAGATAAAATACTAATATCTTAATATTGTTTTATTCATAAAATATTATTTTATTCTAAAATTCTCCACTAGCCTTATAAGGCTCCAAAACATCTTACTTTGCCTCGGTTCACTTCCGAATCACTTTTTACCTCACTAATTCATTCTCAATAAAAATATTATTATTTTATTATTATTTTATTATTATTTCCTCACATGTAGGATATTTTATTTTAAAATATCCTTTTCACCCATCTCCACTCTATGGCACTTAAATCAGCATCCATTGACCATTGTCTCATTGATAAGGTCATATTGACTTCTCTACGAGGGTACAGGGTGTCACAATTAAGGCTCACATATGCCTCTAGAAGGTTGATTTGGCTAGGTGAGTACTTGACGAAAGAGTTTGTTAGATTTAAAAAAATTATTAGAAAAGATATTAGTGAAAGCACAAAGGAGTCAAAGCTCAAACATAGCTCACAAGCTTTTCAAAAAATATGAGTGTCTGCTCTAGCTTAGTTTTTCTCTTTTGTTCCTCTTCTTCTTCATTTCATTTGCTTTTTAATCAAATGATCTTTCTCTTTTTTATCCTCTCTTTGTAAATGTTTTGGAGAAGTTTTTTTTTATAGTTGGAGAAGCTTTTATACCTATTGAGGATGATTTGATGTAGAAACAAGTCATTATTTTTGTCCTTTTCTGGCTTTCCTAAAGTAAAGTATCGATACCTTCAAAAGACATCTCGATAGTTTAACATTTGCTCTCTAGAATTTAAAATTTGATGGTGAAGTATTGAGACTTTGAGGCCAAGTCTTTATACATTGTGCTATGTTTCAGGACTTTTAATCGAGGTATCAAGATTTTGAAACCACGTATCAAAATTTTGAATCCAAGTATCAAGACTTTGTGAAATGTCTCCATACCTCATTTTCATGTGTCTATACCTTTGTCTTAATATATAGAAAATTCTTCTTTTTGAACCTAATTTTGATGTCAACCACTTAGACATCTAGTCTTGAAGTCTAAAGGTGAAGTCTCTATCTCGACACATTCAGACTTCTTCTCTAGATTATAATGATTGAAAGCAAGGCTTGATATTTGAGATGTGTGTCTCGATACTCTTGGTCTTGCTTTCTAGAATTTTATTCTTTTTAGGAGTTGTCTTGATACATTCAGTCTTATTCACGATAGCTTAGAACATGCTTTTTAGAAAAATGACTCTTGTTGAGTGGAATGTCAATATTGTCTGGAGTTGTCTTAATGCACCTTCATATTTAGGCCATTTCCTAAAACACATGATACAAATAGGTCTCAATACCTTTCTCTGTGGTCTTGACACTATAGGTTAGTTTAAGCCTAAAAACATATAATTAAACTTGAAGTGCATAGCCTATTTGTCAATCAAAAGAATAAGGAATTTTCATTAAGTCTTAATGCATTAAGCATTCAATATTTTGATCATTAGCTTTGTCATATTAAAATAAGGATCAATGATAAAGCTAACACATGCACCAACATCATAATATTCAATGCAAGCCTTGTTAGGTAGTGGTCTCCAAGTAATTATTATACATATAAACATCAAATTTTGCATGTCTCATTATTGAGATTCTAACCTTACTTATCAATCCTCAACCAATTATGCCAATAAAGTGAGTGCTTTTACCTATCTATTGCAATCCTTGCTTTTACGGTTGCAAGGTCAAATAGAAAATCCATTAAGGTAACTCACAACATTACCATTAATAACCAAGTCTAGAATCCCAAATAATGCACATTATCAAATGGCATACTGGTTGAATTATTACCTTCCTAATATAGGCATATTTCCTCATCCCATTCTAGCATTCCAACAAATTAAAAGTGTCTCATTTATACCATCAACAGATTGTACTTACCTTAGTGCAATCCAAGACTTTCAACTTACTTACAAGAGTTAAAGTTATTGCTTTAACAAATAATCTGATTCTAGCAGTGTCACAACCCAAATCCAAGGGTCTGTGACCGACGCACAAGCCCAATAGGCAAGCCTATTAGACTCGAGCAAGCCTCAAAGTCCAAAATCATATAACATAAGCCAAGGGATTTAATAATAAAATATTGATAATAAATTCAAAAATAAATACATTATCGCTGGCACATAGTTTATATAAATGTTCAAAAGGCCATACATTGTCTAATCAAGGCGGGTTCATACATAACAACCCTTACACGTAATATAATATGGCACTTAGTGCCTACACACATTATCCACAAAGGAAGGCTTTAACTGACTTAATAGAATGACCAAAACGGAGAGCCTATTGAATGCCAAAATCAGTCTATCGTTGGATGACCTTTACCACATAGCTCTGTGGACTATTTATTAGCACATGGTATACAAATGGGTGTGTACTATAATACTCAGTGAGTGGTGTAAATAAGCAAAATCAGATGTGTTTATATAAAATGCATATACAAATTATATGCACTTTCTAGGCAACTAGATGTTTTAGCAAACATTTCCAAATATAAGGCATATCGTTATCCCTAAATGTCTCTAAAGATCATCACACATATTGTTAGGCTTACCCTCTAAGTCGATCAAAGTTATTCAAATCATTTTGCACAACACACTCTTGTCGTCGAAGTATCACATTAAAATTATATCACATTTATCTAAGCCTCTCTATGGCCATCTCACATCATATGCAAATCAAATCAACAAGTTGTCCGCCTTTAGACATAGTTAGATCAAGCTCAGTGTCCAACCAATGGAGAACCAAATCACGTTTACCGTCTGTGAAACCTTGATCTTCATAGATGTGTGATGGAGGTAGACACGATGACGTGGATTTGGGGTAGTTCTGTTATTTTCTTGGTGAGCTCCTAGAAGTGGGTTTTTCTAACATTATTAAGGTCTAAGTAGGCCTAAGGAATAAATGAATGATGCATATAATAATGATATAAATGAAGAAAATAGAAATAATGATAATTTCCACAATAGGGGCAAAATGATCATTTTGGACCTCAAGTCTAAATTTCTAAGTTTTCGTGAACTCGAGTACCCCCAGTCTATTATGGACCTTTTCTCAATGTCCAAAAGAGTAAAAAGTTGAACAAAAGGAAAGCAAAAAGGTAAAGTCAACTATGTAATGGCATTTTTGTAAATAAGTGAAACTTTAGTCAACTATAGGATAAATATCTCCTTTTTTTCAGCACTTTCTCCTCACTTCTAGCAGTTTCTTCTTTTTCTTCCCATTTCTCTTCTCCATTTCATGTTTTCCATCTTCCATGGAAGCCATCCCTTGATACCTCCATAACTTTCTCAAAGCAACTTCAATTCTCATGCTTTGGCGCACTTTTTCATAGGATTCTTTGTGCTATTTCACTTTTACACCTCAGGAACCCTCAAAAGTCTTTTCTCAATACTTTTTCTTACTAGCTGGATGTTTTAGAGAGAGAGAGAGAGAGACTTTCCATAATAGCTTGACAAACTCTTGAAAAGGAATTCAACTATAAATCACCAAGGTGAGTAGTGAGTTAGGTTTGATTTTAAGTTGTTAATGAATGGATAATAAGTAGAATTGTGGATTGTCTTATTGTTAAAGGTTATTTATTTATTCTTAGTGTGACTAGAGTAGTGCAAACTAATGACTAGTCAAATGGTAATTGGAAACTAGTGAGGAATAACTAGTAAAGTTTGATTAGAAAATAGCTTTCGGAATAATATTCATGTCAATTGAGTTGGTTGTGATGCAATTGTGTGTGTGATAGGTTCCAACAAAACCCCACATCTCCACTTGAAGCATTAGTGGATGTTGGAGTTTATTAAAGAATCAACAAAGACAAGTGAGTGAACTTGCATCTAAATTGTTTTGGGAAATGCATATGTGTTTGAATGAATCATTTGAATTTTTTTTTTGTTTTTGCTTTAAAATATACCTCGAGAACAAGCCCTTGATGAAATGTCTTATATTGTGAAATGTGCAATGTGATTAGTTCATGTGTTCCTACATTATGTTGATGTGTATGTTATGCATTAAATGGTATTATTGTGTGATAATTATAACTGTGCGTGTGCGGTGTGGAAGTGCACACGCCGATGATTTATGCTATGTGTGATGTGGGAGAGCACATGATGCTGATGATGACATTGTAATGTGCAGTGTGGGAGTGCACATGAGCTGGGGGAAAGTTGGGGTGATGCCATGTGAGACCTTGACCTTTATAGACTTGTAAAGGGAAGTATACACGATATCCTTGATCAGGGGTAATTTCGTCATTTCCTTAGTAAGCCCATAAAAGTAAGATTTTTAAAAAATATTATGGTCTAAGTAGGCCTAAGGCATAAATGGATGGTGAAATTAGGGGTAAAATGGAAAGAAAACCAAAATTTGGATAATTTTCACAGTAGGGGCAAAATAGTCATTTTTCACCTTGAGTTAAAATTTTATGTTTTCATGAACCCGAGTATGTCTAGACCATTATGGACCTTGTCCCAGTGTCAAAAGAACAAAAAGATTGCATAAAAGGTTGGAGGAGAGTAAGTTAATTGGTGGAGGGGTAATTTGGTAATTTTAAAGGAATGGATAAGTTTGGCCTATAAATACTTTCTTCCAGCAGCTTCTTCTCCCATTTTCCAGCAGCTTGTCTTCTTCTTCTTCTTCTCTCTCATGGAAGCTTGATATGTAGCTTGCAAAATTTTCTCTCTCTAGCTTTAGTTTTCATACTTTTGAGCCCTTTTGAGTAGAACCCTTGTATTCTTTCACTCTCTCACTTCAAAACCCTTGGTAAAGCTTATTTCCATACTTTCTCTCACTAGTTGGGCATTTTATGGAAAGAATTACCCCAGTTATTTGGAAGCTATTGGAAGGAAATTCAACTACAAAGAAAACCAAGGGTGAGTGATGAACTAAGCTTGATTTTAAGCTGTAGAAAATGGCTAGTAATTGAGATTATGAGCTATTTTATTGTTGAGTATGTTCATTGCTTTTTAGTGATTAAGATAGTGAACATAGATAGCCATTTAATGTGGCAATTGAAAACTAGCTAAGAGATAGCTTTTAGGGTTCATAGTGTGTAAATTGACCTATTGCTTATGCTAATGTGATCCTAGGTTCTAAGGAAGCCTCATCATCTTATTTGGACAATTAGGGGAATTGGAGTCATCTAAAGGCTCTACAATCAATCAGCGAGTGGACTGCCTATCAAAATTGTTTTGGGAATATGACTGTTTTGAACAAAGTGTTTGAATGATTTTATATAACTTTTCTCAAAAATGAATGCCTTGGGAACAAGCTTTTGAGAAATGGTTTATGTTATGATATGTGGTTATTATGGATTTCTATATGGCTGCATTATGTTGATATACATATATGTTTGAATATAGTGTTGTGTAATTATATTAACTTGACTATGTGCGAGTAGGGAGTGCGCATAAGCCGAGGATGACCTGGTTATGTGCGAGTACGGAGTGAGCATAACCCGGTGATAACCTAGCCATGTGTGAGTAGGGAGTGCGCATTAGTTGGTGATGATGATGATGTGATGGTGTGTATGATGATGATGGGATGATGTGCATGATAATGATGGGTATACGTATACATATATACATATGTAAATATGTGTGTTATAGGAAATTTATGAGTAATGGTATATGGTTGTAATGCATGTGAAACTTGACATGTTAAACTTTGGAAAATTGTCATGTGTTTCATGTTAGTTTAGACATTTCAGCAGGGTGGTTTTTCTTTGGGAAAAAAAGGAAATTTTTCATTGGTGCCCTGTATTTCGCTGTAGCGAGAAACTCTCAAGTTTGAAAACCTTCACCAGAACTAGTTCTCGCTGCAGCGAGATAGTCACTGTAGCTTCTCACTGTAGCGAAAAGGAATATTGCTGCAATGAGAAACTCTTTGTTTCATCAACTGAATTTCGCTACAGCGAGAAAGAATCTTGCTGCAGCGAGAAACCTTCTGTTTCTAGGTTACAATTTCGTTGCAGCGAAAAACCTTTTGTTTTTGTCTCCTATCTTGTCCAATTGCTGCCCTATTTTTCACTTTTTTGCTACCATATCGGACCATGGACTTCCAACATTAAGGATTAAATGAGTTAAGTTTAAAATGAGGAGGTTTAGTGATAACCCTCGGCCAGTTGAGAAACCCTCGTTCGGCTAATAACCAAATCCCAACATTGCTGCAGCGGAAAGGCCTTCTAGCTGCAGCTACGCTACAGTGAGAATGCCTTTCCGCTGCAATGAAGATTCATTGTCGTATTTGACTTGCTTGCGCATTATTAAAGCTTTCATTCTTCAAATGGTTCGTTATGTATGGGTTCATGATTTTCAAATGATTAATCATTTAACGGTTTGATGAGGGGTTTTTAATATGAATGGAACTAAATTGCATTGTTTTGAAACAAGTGCATCATGATTTTAAATTCTCCCTTGTTGTTGCTTGTTCCCTTCCTTGTTTACTCACTGGGTTTATAGCCACCATTTTCAACTTCATGTTTTCAGATCACGAGGCATCCAGTAACTAGGACGAGGTGTTCTTGTAGACTTATATCCATCTTTTGGTAGGTGTCTCGGCATTCAGTAGCTATACATTCGTCCGAGTCCCTCCGTCGTAAGACAAGTCTTCTTTTTTAGATGTATAGACAAACTTGATGTAAATTATTGAGATACATATTGTAGGCAATGTACTCTTAATTGGTATGCCAGTATGGGTTGGCATTGTTTAATATTACTTTGATCCTGAGTTATGAAATGTGACTTAGTAGTTTATGATGGAATGATAAACATGTTAGATTGATAGGCTTGCTTAGGCTTAGTGGACTATGTCCATTGGGCCCATGTGCCTGTCATGGCCCGGAATTTGGGTCGTGACATGCCAGTAGTTGTATATATGTTTATATATGTTATATAGATATAGAGGTTATGGAAAATATATTGTGATTGCATTGAATATTGAATGTTAAAATTTGACAATTGCTTTCCAATTGATTTTCACTACAACAAAAATGGATTTCGTTGTGACAAGAATTCTTTTAATTTCATTGCCTTGTTTTTCACTGTAGCAAAATTCATTCTCTTTGCAGCGAGAAACTCTCGAGTGCTGGGGGCTTGACTAGCCTAGATTTTCGCTGCAGCGAAAATGCATTCTCGCTGCAATGAGAAACTCTTGGGTGGTTGGGTAAAATGCTTATCTGGGTTTTCGTTGCAGCGAGAAACTCTCCGGTGGTCGGTTCAAAATTTTGCCTGAATTTCACTACAGGGAGAATCCCTTTTCGCTACTGCGAGATTCACTCTGCTATGCTTGTCTTGCTTAGACTCTACTATAGTTTTCACTCTTTAACTTCATTGTTGATCATGGATCTTTCAATACTAAGGCACTAAATAATCAAGGGTTGAATTGAGGGGTTTTTTTAACAAAAAATTAAGCTAAATTGCATTGTTTTCAACATAAGTGCATCATGTTTTCTAAAACTTCCCGTATTGATGCTTGTTCCCTTTTTATGTTCACTCACTGGGTTTATACTCACTCTTTTCAATGTCATGGTTTTAGATCCGAAGGCAGTTGGAACCTAGGTTGAGGTGTCCACGTATATCCGTCTTTTTGTAAAGTACCATGGCATTCAATAAGTTTGCCTTCATCTAGAGTCCCTCCGTTGGAAGGAAAGAGTCTTTTTGCTTATGTATACATACACGTGATGTAAATCACTAAAATGCATGTTATAATCAAAATATGTATACTTTGAATTATGGTGCCACTATGAGTTGGCAATGGGTGACATTATTTTCAGATAACACAAATGTAAATATTTGGTTGTCATAGTATATTATTGAAATACTTAGAGTTCAGAATTACGAAATGTGACCATGGGAATAAAGGATGAAATAATGACAAGACTACATAAAGAGGCTTGCTTGAGCTTAATGGGCTATGCTCATTGAGCCCTTGTGTCGGTCATTATTGGTCCCGTAATATGTGCTAGAAGGGGGGTGAATAGCATAAATCGGGTCTTGACAAAATGAAGAACTAATTTTCAGAACAAAGAAAATAAAAACAGAGTATACAATGCATAGAAATTTATAGTGGTTCAGTCCAAGACCTACATCCACTACATTGATTGTTCAACCAAGGATTTTCCAAACCAAATCACTAAAACAGTGGAATTCACAAGCTTCCACCAAGCTTTTACAATGGCTTTTCGCAAGCTCAGTCACAACCTTTAGCAATGTTTTTTCACGGGATCAACCAAAACCCAAAGTATTTTTTCAAAGCTCAACCACAACCTTTTACACTAGTTTTTCACGGGCTAAACTAAAACTCAAAGTGGTTTTCCAAGGCTCAACCACAAACTACAACAATCAAGCTATCCCAAGCTTGAATAACCCTTTAGAGTGACTCCCTCACTCTAAAAGTACAAGAGAAGTAGTAAAATAAGGTACCTATGATCACCGGTTGATCTAAGTGGTAGAAGATTGAGTGCTAAATACAAATTTAATGAGTAGGCGTTTAAGTGCAGACAAGTGCAGTGAAGCTTTTCTGTTTTTTTTTTAACTTTCTATAGCTCAAATCTCATTCAAGGCTTCTAAAAACTTGTTTCTAATTGCTGAAAGACCCTTTTATACTTGGAGATGCAACTTTTATGGCAGTTTGATAGTTTATGGCTGTTGGAAACAGTTGAGGATGAGTTCTAGCTGTTAATCTGTCTTGTAGTGCTTTGGTTCAAATTGCAAACAGAGAGCTCTTAGTCAATTGACTTGGTCGACTAAGTTGGTTCTGTTTCAAGTTGCAGATTCTGGCAAAGAGCAGTTAGTGGACTGACTTGGTCGACTAAGTTGGTTTTGTTTCTCAAACTTTTCAGCCCGCCATTCCTCCAATTTTGAAACTTGGTCAACCAACATTTTTCCTTGTTTCACCAATAAGCTTCCTCCTTGTTAGATAGTTGCATCTTGTTATTTTTATCCCTATTTTTCTTTTAATATACTCTTTGAAGAGTTAATTAATTAATTTCATGTATTAATTTTCCTGCACACTTAAGTAAAGGTATTAGACACAAATAAATGGGAATGTTTTGTCATCATCAAAAACTAATGGAGCCAACAATCTCCCCATTTTTGATGATGATAGAACATTCCTTGATTAACAGCATAGTGTCTTTTTACTCTTTTTAGTTTTCTACAGAAAATGAGGATAGCTCCCCCTTAATGTGTGCATATTTTGCTTACTTTTATTCCAGTAAATTTTATTCTTGTCATATAAAGAGAATGACATTGTACACTTAGATTATATATGTGAATATACATGTGCAGAAATCTGGAATGATTTACAGCAATGAATGTTAACAGATTTTCATAAAGAATTTAATAGAGTTTTGGCAACAGCATACAGTCATCAAATTTTATCTATTCCCTTCATGATTCAAATGACAGTCTATGCATAGCATCTATATCTATTTATTTATAAACAGAAGTTATTCTCAATGCCATATTGAAAATCATTTATCGGCTTGTAAATCAATATCAGCATAGCATCAGCAGATTTTGTTCATGATAGTAAAAATATCAAGATAGCAAAATATCAGCAAACTTCAATTTGTAGCAGTTAAACAACATAGACATTTTAGCATTCATTTTCACACACAACCATATAAACAACGAATTAAACTTAAGTGTTCAAGTGCCACCATGTCACACATAGTAGTTAATAAAAAAGTATTTCGAAATTGCCCCTAGAAAAATTTTCTTCCTATATTTTATTTTTCTAAGTTCCTGGTCTTGATTCTGCTTTCTTTTATTTCCTAGGTTCTTGGTTCCTGCACCCTAACATTTTTTTAAAATTTATTCTCTAGTTCCTACACCCATTCTACTCCCTCTTTTTGTCAGCATCAAAGGAAGGGGCTTCTATTCATCGAATGTGTTAGAGGGTGAGGATTCAGTGTCATAGAAAGGGTTTAGAGGAACAAGATAGGGCTTTCGAAGAGGTGATGACTGTCTAGGGGAAGGTTCTGGTGAGGACTTTTTTGAGACAGAATATGGACTCTGAGGAGAAGAGGCTAAAACTGGTCTAGATTTCTCTGCCAACCTGGAAAACGTTTTTCTCTTGAGAAAAGCTGTCTTGGTCACCATAGTCTTCTTTCCCTTGGTTGGTAGTTTTGCCTCAATTGATAAAACTGCAATGGTTTTTTCTTTCCCAGCTTTTGTCTTTACTTTGGGAGCTGATGCAGGTTTCTTTCCTTTTCCTGCATCTCTACCATTTTTTTGAGTTTCTGTCCTGGTAGTGTCTTTTTCAGCTTGTCCCTCCTTAACCATTTGGTGGAAGACATCCGTAATGGAAACTTCCTCTAAATTTGGAGGAGAGGTCTGCTATTTCTTTGTCTTTGAACCAACCACTTTTGTCCCTTATTCTGAATCAATTTTGCTTTGAGGTTCAGAAGAGGATGTCTTGGCTGGCTAATCAACCCCTTGAGGAGAGTCCTCAATTTGCAGAACAGGACTGGCAGACTTGTAAGTGGAACCTTCAACTTGGAAGCCAGAACTTTCAACATGAGGAGCAGATTTTTTGGCTGGCTCAACTGAACCTTCAGCACCTTACTATGCTGGTGCAGTGCTAGATGTTGCAAAGTTGTCTGCAGCCACAGGTTCAAATGGAATGCTTTCCTTCTTTTTCAGCTTGTTTTCCAACTCAGTGATTTTCTCTTCAATTTTCTGTAACTTTTATCTTTGGTCAATTAGCTTTCCATCAATCCTCATGAGCAAATTAAAAATTACTTCATTTGAGAATCTAGAAGAGCTTCTTCAAGTTGAGCAGGTAGGCTATGTTTTTTTCTTGGACCAGTCTTAGGGGTCTTAATGAATCTTTCCCCATCGAGTATATACCCCATTTTAACCAAGCTCCTTAATAAATAGCTTGATCTCTGGTTTTTACCGGGTCCATATCATACCTTTTTGCCCATATTCCCTTCTTTTGCACAAGAGATGTAATTACATTCCCATACGGTAGATTAACCTTATCAAGTCTGTAGGTACTTCTCATTTTTTTTCAATCATATATCTTCCCAGATTTAGAGGTACCCCGTTGAAGGCATGCTCTATCAACCAGAGGTCTTGGAGGCTAATGTAGCTAAGGCTTCCACTTCTACCTTGAATGTTGGCTGCTGTAAAATAGTGTAAAATTCTAATCTGAGGACTGATTATCAGACCTAAATTGCTTTTTAAAGAATATTTTTCTTTCCTTCCAATGATGAACTCCCGCAATTAGGATGGATCATATTTTTCAAGGAGCTCATACTCTTATTCTTTGCATTCTATTTCCAGCAGGTTTCCTAAATCTTCAACATTCACAACAAATTCTTTTCCATTCAGATAAACATTCAAACCATCTTCATCATAATCATCAGAATCTACTAATTTCTTTCGTTTCAAAGTAATACCAGAATAGAATTCTTTCACCAGACTTGAACTATAAGACCTATTCTTAAAGGTGCTGTAACGTTTTAGTTTCAGCTCATCAAAGTACTCAGATAAACTAGTTTGGATTTCTATATTTTCCTCAAAACTCTTCCAATCAATAAATTTTCCACATGAGATGGGTGCATTCTTGATATTTTTGAACCTATATTTATGCAACTTATTCCTAAACTTTGAAGAAGAAGAACTGGTACCTTTGTGGAGTGAGGGTTCTGTTTCTTTCTTCTTGTCAGTTTTCTGCTTCTTTTCTCTTAGTTTCTAGGATATTTCTTTCACTAAAGTAGGCATGATTTTCTGTTTCTTCTTCAGACTTTCTGTTACTATTCCTTCCTCTATTGGCCTTTTCCCTTTCTTCTTTTTCGATATCTCTTTACTCTGAGATCTTTTAGCCATTTTAGTTTTAGAAATTTCTGAGGGTTTGAGTTGGTTTCAGAGGAAAATAGGAAGATTTGGGTTTTGTTTTTAAAGCAACGGGTTTTAGGGGAGAGAGAATGAGAGGTAATCATCAGTTAGTACTTAGAAAAACTACTCACCTCCCCTTAAGTACTGCCCTACTTTTATTTTTTCATAAATTCAAAATTCCCTCTAAAATTTGGTTATTTACCTTTGGCAGTTTTTCTTCATTCTTTTTGCACCCGATAAACCCAATTTTTACCACATTTTGCTCCTCTTTCTCTAAACTCACTAAGTCTTATTATTTAATGCTATCAAACCACTCTTAATTGACTAAGATTTCCTTAGTCGACTGAATGCATTATGTTTTCTATGTGAGAGCCAAAGGTTTTCCTATAATTCCTTCACACTAATCATCCTTAAATTTCTTCTAATCTCACAGAATCTATCTTCACTCAAAGGTTTAGTAAAAATGGCTACTAATTGATGTAAAGTATTCACAAATTCTATCTTAATATCATTTTCCACCACATGGTCTTTAATAAAATGGTGTCTAATTTCAATGTGCTTTGTCCTAGAGTATTGCACAGGGTTTTTTGATATATTGATTGCACTCGTGTTATCACAATACATTGGTACATTATGCATAATTATTCCATAGTCTTTTAATTGTTGCTTGATCTAAAGGATTTGTGCACAGCAACTACCTAATGATACATATTCAGCCTCTGTTGTAGACAGTGCTACTGAGTTTTGCTTTTTGATGGACCAAGACACAAGCATCTTGCATAAAAATTGGCATGTTCCACTAGTGCTTTTCCTATCTGTTCTACTGCCAGCAAAGTGAGCATCTAAATATCCAACTAAGCTAAAGGCTGAGTCTCTAGAGTACCATATTCCTAGCCCATGAGTGTCTATGAGGTATTTAAAAATTCTCTTAACAACTGTTAGGTGTGATTCTTTAGGTTATGATTGAAATCTTGCACACAAGCACACACTAAACTGAATATCTGGTCTACTTGCTGTTAAGTAGAGAAGAGAGCTGATCGTACCTCTATAGAGCTTTTGATCTACATCCTTACCTTTTTCATTAAAGTCAAGTTTGGTGGATGTACTCATTGGTGTGGAAATTGGTTTGAGCTTCAGCATATCGAATTTCTTGAGCATATCTTGAGTATATCTTTCCTGGTTGATGAAGATTCCTTCCTCACTTTGTTTAATTTGGAGACCAAGGAATTACTTCAACTCTCCCATCATGCTTATCTCAAATTCACCCTACATTTCCTTAGCAAAGTTCTTGCATAAAGTCTCATTAGTTACACCAAATACAATGTCATCCACATATATTTGCACAACAATTATATCATTTAGATATCTTTTTATGAAGAATGTAGTATCGATGCTGCCTCTATCATACCCTTTTTTAACTAAAAAATTTTAAAAGCCTCTCATACCAAGCTTTAGGAGCTTGTTCCAATCAATACAAAGCTTTATAAAGTTTGAAAACATGATCAGATTTTTCAAAGTCTTTAGACCAGGTGGTTGTTCTACATATACTTCCTCTTGAATTAATCCATTTAAGAATACATTTTTTACATCCATTTGGAGCAGTTTAAAATTCATGAAACATGCAAAAGCTAGCAATAACCTTATGGCTTCAATCCTAGCAACGAGACCAAAGGTTTAATCATAATCTATTCCTTCCTCTTGGGTGTATCGTTTTGCTACTAGCCTAGCTTTATTTCTAACTACATTTCCTTGCTCATCTACCTTATTTCTAAAAACCCATTTTGTACCAACAATAGGGTGATTTGAAGGTCTAGGTACCAATGACCATACACGATTCCTTGTGAATTGATCAAGTTCTTCTTGCATGGCCATTATCCACCTTTGCTCTTTTTTAACTTCTTCAAAGTTTTTAGGTTCAATTTGAGATATAAAAGCTAAAAACTCACAAGTTTCTCTTGTTGCTTTTCTAGTTCTAACTCCTTGTGAAATGTCACCTATTATTTGGTCTTGTTGGTGGTCTCTTACAAATCTCCAACTCCTTATAAGATCATCATACTGATTTTCTGCTCTTTGCAGATTTTTTAGAGGTGGAGTTTCATTTTCTCTTCTAGGTGAGTTTTCTTCACTATTTTTGTTGTTCTCTAAACTCATTTCTTCCATTTGTTTTTCTAGGATTTCTACATCATCATCATCATCATCAAGAACTTTTTTTTGTAAAGCATTTGACTCATCAAAAACTACATGGACTGATTGTCATGACTCAAATTCCGGGCCATGACCGGCACATGGGTCCAATGGACGTAATCCACTAAACCTAAGCAAGCCTATTATTTATCTTACCTATAATTCCATCTATTATCACTAAGTCATATTTCATAACTTTGAATCAAAATAGTGATATACATTGCCAACTCGTACTAGCATTACTCATTTAAAATTTACATTAAGTTCATCTATACATAACAAAATAATACTCGACTTCTAGCGGAGGGACTCAGATGAATATACAGCTACCAAATGCCGAGACACCTACCAAAAGATGGACAAAGGTCTACAAGGACACCTCGTCCTAATTATCGGCTACCTCGTGATCTGAAAACATGAATTTGAAAATGGTGAGTATAAACCTAGTGACTGAACAAGGAAGGGAACAAGCAACAATTAGGGAGAATTTAAAATCATGATGCACTTGTTTCAAAACAATGCAATTTAGTTCATTCCTATTTAAAACACCTCCAAACCCGAGAGTTTCTAGCTGCAGCGAGCATGAATTTCGCTGCAGCGAAAATGAAGCAACAAGAGAAACATTTTTCCTCACTCAACAAAAAGCCATCCTACTAAACTAATAAAATCAACATAAAATTCATGAAAATTCTCAAAGTACAATGTGTCAAATTTCACATACATTACAACCATAAATCATTGTCCATCAATTTGTTATAACACACATTTACATATGTATATATATATATATATATATATATATATATATATATATATATATA
>NC_030859.1:12411738-12413432 GCF_000208745.1 Theobroma cacao | reverse complement strand
ACGTGTCATTATATTTAATTGCATACTCCAGTTTTCTATATTACAATATGTATAATTTTTTTGTTATTATGTGCAGAAAATTAATATTTGGATGTTTCAAAAATATATATATATATTGTTTCACATTAAAATAGATAATTTTAATTAATATTTTTATTATATTTTATTATTAAAAAAAAGGAAAAAAGAGAGAGGAATGGAAAAACTGGTACAAAAGCCTTGCGAGGTCTCGAAAGGCAATCGGGGGAAGAATGTCTGTCGAGGCTTCGCGGCGGTTGTCATGGGCTCGATGAAAATTTTGGGTCGTGACAATTAAGTTGATATCAGAGCATGGTTTAAAGATCAAAGATTTTGGTTTTAAAGATATGGATTTTAAAGTTTTTGGTTTTAAAGTTGTTTTAAGAAATCCACACTGACACTGCGTGGCCCTGGATTAAGTTAAATTAAGTCGAATAGAATGCATGAGTCTGCATATAGAGACCAATTTGTTTTCAAGGTGTGTAAGAGATTAAGTTATTGCCGTTAGACATTCTCCCTCAGGCTGTGGGAGCAATGTAAGTAATGGCAAGAGAAGAAAAAGGGAGAACTTGAAACGGACTCGAAAAAGGATCAAGATGACAATGATCCTAAAGATGTTTAGTGCCTTGTTGAAGCTTGTAATACTGTAATCCTAGGCAGATGCAGTATGAGAAGGAGTATAAAAATCTTTTAGTATGACAAAGGTAGATTAGTAATATAAGTATTGAGGATGAATAATTATCTTAGTGGCAAAATCGATTATTTTAAATAAGTATTGAAGGTTGAAATAGTAAGCCATTAATGGTTCCAGCAATAATTAGATTTAATAACAATTAAACCTTACAGTACTAGGAATTGATCACCAGTAAACGGGGTTAAGTCAAAGATTATAAATTTGAGTATGGAGGGAATTAGAAGGTGATACCGTAAAATTTTAAGATGAGGAATATAATCGGTTACGACTATGAGAATAGTGGGATATTATCAATAATGAATCATTAGGCGTGTGATGAAGTTGTGATCTATTGAACCATATGGCAAGACTGTCCTAAGGTGGGACATAGGACATGAGGATTTTTGGAGATGCTTATAGAGGGAGATATAAATTGTAAAGTATGTTTTCCCCCACAAGTTTTAATTTATTTGAGAAATTTTCATGGTAAAGATATGTGAATATTGGTAATGAAATATGCCCTAAGGGATGACAGTGGCATATAACATAGATAATATAGATATGTTGGGGTCAGTATCCCGATCATGCATCTGTGATAGAAAATTTACTTTGCTAATTATGGTATAGACTCAAAAAAGAGCCAAGCCATTGAGAATAACTAAGGTAGTAACTCCACAAGTAAAAGATTTGTTTTAATTAAGTAGATTCCAACGGCTACAATGAAATAAATTACTTTGTGGAGTATTAAGATCAATCATGTGTAGATCAAAGTCAAATCTTAAGAAATAAAGAGGATGAGAGATTAATGAGAAGGGACATCAATGTTAAGTAACGAATTTGTGAATAAAGGATTACGACGGTGGCATAGAAAATGAGTACTATAAAGGATTACTATGAGGATTTATAATTCTTGTATTAACTCAGTTGAATGAAAAGTGATTAAATGAAGCAACTCTTGTGGTAAACAGCGGAATAGTGGAGTTGACGTAGAGTCTTGTTTATA
>NC_030859.1:12405385-12409354 GCF_000208745.1 Theobroma cacao | reverse complement strand
TATAAAATTTTTGAAAATTTAATAATGATTTCAAAAATAGAGTAATTGGAGACCTATACTATGATTGTGTTGTTTATCCATGATTTTACATTAAATGGCTTATGATAAATGTGGGTATGACTGGTTATTTTTATGATTTTAAGAATATGTGAACTGCTTGATTTGCCTTGAATGTGTTAAGTGAGCCATGTCATACTATTGTGATTTTATTGGTTGGTGGATTATAAAGTGGGCACTGCAGTGACGGGGGTTCTGTGGGCCAGCCTAATTAGAGGGGCACGGTTCCCAATTATTGAGCTTACCTCGATTGGAGAGGCGCATAGGATAACTCACGAGGTAGGATTTGAGTACACTTCACGCTGGCCACCACGTGAAATTGGGACTCATCCAACGCCAAGGAACGGCTGTGTTGTTAGAGGTGAAATGTGTTTGTGTGTGTGACAATAAACAGCCTTGGCGGTCTCGGTAAGATGCCTTCGCGGGATATCCCCGAGAATGGATTTTTGGCAAGGGCCAAGTTTTTCAAAAGTGCATAAGCCATGTTGAGTAATTGGATGAAATCCAATTATTTATATGGGTTGGGATGAATTATTTTAATTGTCTCCTATTACTCGGCTTTAGATTATTTTGATGATGTCTGTCTACTCATTGGTATTTTATAATCTCACCCATTCTTCCTATACATTTTTCAGGCTCAGAATAGGCAGTAGACTGTCAATTGCATCGAGAAGTAAATTTCAGAGTTGCATCCTAGAAAGCAAGGTTATAGACTTAAATCTTCTCAGTTATTTGGGGGCCAACGTGTCATTATAATTTAAATTGCATACTCTAGTTTTCTATATTACAATATGTATAAATTTTTTTTGTTATTATGTGCAGAAAATTAATATTTGGATGTTTCAAAAATATATATATATATATATATTGTTTTACATTAAAATAGATAATTTTAATTAATATTTTTATTTTATTTTATTATTAAAAAAAGGAAAAAAGAGAGAGGAATGGAAAAACTGGTACAAAAGCCTTGCGAGGTCTCGAAAGGCAATCGGGGGAAGAATGTCTGTCGAGGCTTCGCGGCGGTTGTCACGGGCTCGATGAACATTTCGGGTCATGACAATGCAGCTGCCACCATTGCTTTCTTAGATTTCTTATTTTTCTTGGGAGTTTCATCTTTCAACAATGGACACTCGGACTTGAAGTGACCAGGTTTCTTGCACTCATAGGAGATGAGCTCCTCTATTTTGTTAGAGTAAATTTTGTTTCTGTTTTTCCACGAGGCACCTAGGTCTTTCCTAAAACCTCTTCTAGCTAGCCTTCGATTTCTTCTGCTCATTAGCTTTCTGAATTTTTTGGCAACTAGAGCTAATTCTTCATCATCATCAGAGGAAAGCTTTTCCAGCTTTTCTTTAAAGATGCTGGCTTTAAGTGCAATACTTTTTTTCTTTTCCTTTGCTTCCTTTCGATCTTCTTCTTCTTCTTCCTTAAGCTCCAGCTCATGAGTAAGAAGAGAACCACAAATCTCATCAAGTGTGATGATGTTCAGATTTTTAGCCTTTCTAATGGTAGTAACTTTAGGCTTCCAGTTTTTTGGTAGACTCCTAAGTGGTCATTTTACTAATTCATGTTCAAGAATAGGCTTGCGTAACTGACTCAATTTATTTGTTATGTTTGTAAATCTATTAAACATGCTAGTGATGCCTTCACTAGGCTCTATTTTGAACATTTCATAATTCTGTGTTAAGAGGGCAATTTTGGACTCCTTGACTTGAGAAGTCCTTTCATGGATTATTCTAAGTTTCTCCCACACTTGTTTAGCTGTTATATAGCTTGAGACTTTATTAAATTCAGTGGGGGTCAAGGCACAATATAATGTGTTGATGGCCTTAAAATTTATTTGAACTTTCTTAGTTTCAGCTTCAGTCCATTCAGACCTTGGCTTGGGCATCAACTCATTTGTCACTACATTCACGATTGAGGGCATAAATGGTCCATCAGTTATGACATCCCACATTTCATAGTCTATAGCTTTAATGTAAATTGACATTCTAGTGCTCGAATAAGGGTAATTAGAGCCATCAAACAGAGGTGGTCTATTTGTTGATTGTCCCTCAACCACTACTAATTTTTGGAGAGCCATATGTATCTTCTCTAAGGATGTTAAGCCTTAATAATAAGGAACTAGCTCTAATACCAATTGTTGGTCCCGATAATATATGCTAGAGGGGGGGTGAATAGCACAAATTGGCTCTTGACAAAATGAAGAACTAATTTTCAGAACAAAGAAAATAAAAATAGAGTATACAATGCACAGCAATTTATAGTGGTTCGGTGCAAGACCTACATCCACTACCTTGATTGTTCAACCAAGGATTTCCCAAACTAAATCACTAAAAACAGTGGAATTCACAAGCTTCCACTAAGCTTTTACAATGGCTTTTGGCAAGCTCAGCCACAACCTTTAGCAATGGTTTTTCACGAGATCAACTTGTGAGACCTTGACCTCTATTGACCCTTAACTAGCAGTAGACGCGATAACACGAACTAGGGGTAATTTCATCATTTCTCCTGATCAGCCACTGAAATTTGTTTTCTAATGTTATTAAGGTCCAAGTAGGCCTAAGGAATGAATGGATGAGGATAAGATAATGAAGAAGATATAAATACTGATAATTTTGATGGTAGGGGTCAAACGGTCATTTTACATCTCGAGTTGATATTTTTAAGTTTTCATGAACCCGAGTATTTCTAAACCCTTATGGACCTTCTCTTAGTGTTAAAGAAGTAAAAAGATTGCATAAAAGCAATGGAAAAAAACAAAATGACATAGTTAAGGTTATTTTGGTAAATTTGCTATAAATGGATATACTTAAGCCATAAAAATCTAAGTTTTTAGGATGTTCTTCAAATTTCCAGCACTTCTTCTTCTTCTCCTTTTTCTCCCACGTTCTCTCACCCCCTTATGGAAGCTTGCCTTGAATTTCGATATATTTTCTTGAGTTAACCCCGATTTTTCATGTTTTTGTGTGCCCTTTCCCAAAGTTCTTTGTGCTCTTCTACTTTCTGAACATAAAACCCTCAGAAACCTTTCCTTATTACACTCTCTCACTAGTTGGACATTTTAGAGAGAGAAAGTAAGATTTTCATGATAGTTTGAAAGCTTTTGGGAAAGAAATTCAATTACAAAGCTACCAAGGTGAGTAGCGAAATTAAGTTGATTTTTTTTTTAAGTTGTTGAGAATGGCTAGTGGCTAGATTAGTGAGTGTTTTGTAGTTGAGGTGGGTTATTCATTGTAGTGTGACTAGAATAGTGAAAATATATAGTCACTTGATGGTAGATGGAAGCTAGTTAAAAACAACTAGCAGAACATGATTTAGTGGATAGGTTTTAGAAATATAATTATGCAAATCGGGTTGGTTGTGATGTTGTTGTGATGATAGGTCCCAATGAGGCCCTATAGTTCCATTTAGACCATTAGTGGAGGTCGGAGTCGAGTAAAGATTCAACAAATACCAGTGAGTGAACTTGCACAAAATGTTTTGGGATTAAGGCACATGTGGTTGATTGTGACTTTTTAATTGTTTTTCTATAAAATGCATGGGAACAAGCCTTTAGTAAAATATTTTTGGTGATGTGGAACATGATTGTGATGAATCTCTGTACCTTTATATGATGCTGATGTGTATATAAAAATATATGATATGTATTGCTAAGTAATTTTGTGTAATTGATGTAATCGTGCATGTGCAGAATGGGCAGTGCATATGCTAGTTGAATGACGATGTTGCGACAACTACAACCATGCAGATGCCGGTCAAATGACGATGTTGTGACACTTACAACTGTGCATGTGCAGAGTGGGTAGTGCACATGCCGGTAATGATGTGCGTATGGGCAGTGCATGTTGGCTGAGGGAGGTGGTGGTATTCGTGTTTATATATATATATATATATATATATATATATATA
>NC_030859.1:12395268-12405374 GCF_000208745.1 Theobroma cacao | reverse complement strand
TATATATATATATATACATGCGTAGTAGAAAGTTTATGAATATAGTACGTGATTGTAATGTATGTGGAATCTTGCATGTTGAACAGTGAAAGTTGTTAAGTATTTTCAAATTGATGTTTATTGCAGCAAGGAATTTGGCTATAGCTAAAATGGATTCTCGCTGCAGCTAGAAACTCTCAGGTGGTGGTACAGTGTTGTCAATTTGACAGTGATTTTGACCATCTTCTATTTAGAACTAGGCAAAATGGTAAACATTAAAGTCGTAGCCCTACCTCTTAGCTTTCTAATGACCTAACAAGAATATCAATTGGACTTCTGTAGTGGAAGATATGCTCTAAAGGCCGAAACATATGGAAATCGAGAATGCCTTTCTCTGCAGCGAGAAATGTGCTGTCACGTTGCTACCTTGCTCAGTTTTTTATATAATTTTTCATCACACTTTTATCTTCATGATTGAGCATGGGTCTTTGCAACACTAAGATTTTATTTACCAATGTTCGAAACACGAGGTTTAGGGAAGAAATTAAACTAAACTACATTGTTTCCAAAACAAGTGCATCATGATTTTTAAATTTTCCTTATCAATTGCTTGTTCCCTTCCTATGTTCACTCACTGAGTTCATACTCACAGTTTTCAACTTCATGTTTTCAGATCAGGAGGTAGTTGGAACCTAGGTCAAGGCATCCACATGGACTCATCTCTTTGGTATGTATCTTGGCATTCAATAACTGTACCTTCATCATGGTCACTCCATTGGAAGTCGAGTGTCTTTATGCTATATATATATAGATAAACGAAATGTAAAATTTTAAGATACTTGTCTTAGACAATATAAATGATTATATATACTTTGAATGGTAACGCCATTATAAGTTGGCGATGGTTAGCACCATTTTGGGATAATATATATACATATATACGTGCGAATATTTGATCATGGTAGAATATCATTCAAGTACTTACAATTGAGATCATGAAATGTGACTTTAGGAATACTCAATAGATTGATGAACAAGTTATATAAATAGGCTTGCTTGGACTTAGTGGCTATGCTCATTGGGTCCATGCATCGGTCACGGCCCAGAATTAGGGTCGTGACATAACCAAAACCCAAAGTGGTTTTTCAAGGCTCAACTATAACCTTTTACACTAGTTTTTCACGGGCTAAACTAAAACCCAAAGTAGTTTTTCTAAAGCTCAACCACAACCTACAACAATCAAGCTATCCCAAGCTTGAATAACCCCTTAGAGTGACTCTCTCACTCTAAGAATACAAGAAAAGTAGTAAAAAAAGGTACCTATGATCACTAGTTGATTTGAGTGGTACAAGATTGAGTGCTAAATACAAATGCAAAGAGTAGGCGTTTAAGTGCAGACAAGTGCAGTAAAGTTTTTCTGGTTTTTTTAACTTTCTATAGCACAAATCTCATTCAAGGCTTCTAAAAACTTATTTCTAATTGTTGGAAGACCCTTTTATACTTGGAGATGCAACTCTAATGGCAGTTTGACGGTTTATGGCCATTGGAAACAGTTGAGGATGAGTTCTAACCTTTGATCTGTCTTGTAGTGCTCTGGTTCCAATTGCAGACAGAGAACTCTTAGTCGACTAAGTTGGTTCTGTTTCAGGTTGGAAATTCTGGCAGAGAGCAATTAGTCAACTGACTTGGTCGACTAAGTTAGATCTATTTCTCAAACTCTTCAGCCTGCCATTCCTTCAATTTTGAAACTTGGTCAACCAGCATTCTTCCTTGTTTCACCAATAAGCTTCCTCCTTGTTAGATAGTTGCATCTTGTTATTTTTATCCCTTTTTTTCTTTTGATATACTCTTTCAAGAGTTAATTAATTAATTACATGTATTAATTTTCCTCCACACTTAAGTAAAGGTATTAGACACAAATAAATGGGAATGTTTTATTATCATCAAAAACTAATGGAGCTAACAGTCATGGCCTGAACATTGGGCTGTAACAACATCGAAGCGGCTGGCAAAGAAATAGATCATCAACCAAAGTAATCACTTGACATCACATCACTTGGAGTAATCTCAAAGGATGGCATCAAAGCACTACAGGCGAGAATCACAAGTAGGATTAATGCCACTGTCCCTGCTTACCACCATCCTTCCAAGCACACACATAGTCACAGGGGGGATAGAAATCCATTCAACCACAAATTAGATCTGTCACAGCCCAAAACTTGGGCCATGATCGGTACATGGGCCCAATGGGTATAGCCCACTAAGTCCAAGCAAGCCCTTTTTTTTTATGCAATCCCAATCATCATTCTCAACCGTCATTTCTAAAACCACATATTACAATTCTCAATTATAAATATTTCAGTAACATTTTATAGCAATCCAATATTCACATTTGTATTATGCAAACATAGTATCACTCATTTGCCACCTTATAGTGGCATCAGTAATCAAATATACATATTTGATTTTTAATATGAATCTTAGTGGTCTTCATTACTTATACATGTACGCAAGCATAAGACTCTTGACCGTCAGCGGAGTGACTCTAGGTGAAGATACAACTACTGAGTTGCCATAGTACCTACCAAAAACTCAGTGAGTGAACATAATAAGGGAACAAGCAATCAATAGGAAGAATTTGAAAATCATGATGCACTTGTTTCAAAAACAATGCAATTGATATAGTTTCTTACTAAAAACCCCTCATTTCAAACTTTGATTAATAACCTCATAGTGTTGCAAAAACCCAAGATCAATCCATGAAGTAAAATGAGTGAAAAATATGTCAAAATCAAGCAAGGTAGCAAGCATGGTAGCAACTTTCTTATTGCAGTGAGATTCAGGCGGCCAAAACAGAAAGATTCTCGTTGTAGCAAGAAATAGTGTTAGTTTGCATATGTTTCAGTTTTTCTATCATATTTCCAGCTACAGAAGTCCAATTGACCTAATTTTTAGACCATTAGAATGATAAGCAAAAGGGCTACAACTTTTATGTTCACTACTTTTCCTAGTTTGGAAGGGAAAGTGGTCAAAATCATTATCTAAGTGAAAGTACTGCATCAAAACCTGAGAGTTTCTTGCTGCAACGAGATTTATTCTCGCTACAGCGAGTTGTTGGCTGCCAAAACAGAATGCTTCTCACAGTAGCGAGAAGCAGGGCACCTAAGTGTAAAAAGGACCTCTTTTGCACTAAAAATTCATTTGGTGTTGCAATAAAAATCAATTTGCAAGAAAATGGAAAATTCTCAAGGTTCATCATCCCAAATTTCACATGCATTACAACCATATACCATATTCATGAACTTTTATTTCACAAACATATATATACTTATATACATAAATAAACACTAATACCACCATCATCTCATCCAACTCATGTGCATTCCCCCACATAATGCACATAGCCGGAGTCATCGTGTGCATCCCCCCACATCGTGCATAGTCAGTGCCATCGTGTACATCTCCCACATCGTGCACACGGGCACTATCATCATCCATCTCCCTCACCACAGTCATCACCGGCATGTGCATCCCCCCACATCGTGCACACGCACGGTTGTAATTATCACACAATATTAATTTTCAATGCACAACATATATATGTATATATATATAAACATAATGTAGTAGTGCATGAATCCATAACAGCCACATGTCACAACATAGAGACAATTTATCAAGGGCTTGTTCCCAAGGCACACGTTTTTAAGAAAAGTTGGATAAAATCAAATCAATGTTTTGTGCAAATAGTTTCACATTCTCAAAATAGTTTTGAAATGCAAGTTCACTCACCAGTCTTGTTGATTCTTTTGCTTGACTCTAACCTCAACTAATACTCCAAATGGACATGTGAGGCCTTGCTAGAACCTACACACACACAACATCACAACCAACCCAAATTCGCATTAATATAATTCCAAAAGCTCTTTCTTAAATCAAGTTCCACTAGTTATTCCTAACTAGCTTCCAATTGCCATTAAATGGCTATCTATTCTTTCTACTCTAGTAACTCTAGAAATAAATAAACAAACCTCAATAATAAAACAACTCACAACTCTAATTACTAGCCATTATCAACAACCTAAAATCAATCCTCATTCATCACTCACCTTGGTGGATTTGTAATTGAATTCCTTCTCAAGAATACTTAAGCTATCATCGAAAGTCTCTCTCTTTCTCTCTCTAAAATTTTCAACTATTGAGAGAAAGTGCTGAACAAAGACTTTATAAGGGTTTTAAGGTGAGAGAGTGAAAGAGAACAAAAGGTTCCATGAAGAAGTGCTCAAAAGCATGAAAATTGAAGCTAGAGAGAGAAAGTTATGGAAGTTGCAAAGCAAGCTTCCTTAGAGGATAAAAAGAACATGAAATGGGAGGAAGAAGAAGAAGGAGAAGCTGTTGGAGCTCAGATATTTATGCTTCAAGTTAATCCAAATTTCCATCGAAATTACCAAAATGCCCTTAACATGGTGGTTTTGTCTTCCTCCCATCCTTTGTGCAACCTTTTTGCTCTTTTGACACCGAAACAAAGTCCATAATAGTCTAAAGGTAATCAAGTTCACGAAACTTAAAAATTTAGACTCGAGATGCGAAATGATCATTTTGCCCCTATCATGGAAATTATCATTATTTTTATCTTCTTCATTCATTTACCATCATAAACATCATTTATTCATTCCTTAGGCCTATTTAGATCTTAATAGCATAAAAAAAACCCACTCGTAGGAGCTCACCAAGAGAAATTACAAAATTACCCCTGGTCTGCATTATCGCGTCTACTTCTAGTTATGTATCTATAGAGGTTGAGATTTCACAGGTTCACTTCTAAATTACCCTTTTTAACTCGGTACTTAACTTCAATTGGCATCCATAAACTTTATTAGCCATAGTATCAAAATACGAGGTACTATAAGATCAACTTTTGAAATTCATCCCTCAGCGGAAACACAAATTCACAAATAAGGCTATCATGCCTTTATCGTTCACATATTTCCTAATCAAACCACAAATCACATTCGTTGTACATAAATCATCTTAACCTTGGTTAAGGTTCTAAGTGCCTCAAAGTCTCCAAGGCATCGTTCAATCAAATCGTCTCAACATACCATTCATGTAGGGTAATTTACTCCTAGAGGTCCATCATAGCATCAGACGTCCTAGTTTAGGCACACATAGCATAGGTGTGATACCCCGTAACCCCGTATAGTAGTCAACATAACCATATGGATAAGACGAAGGGCTAACTAACATGGATTTGTGTGTTAAAGGGCTGTGACGGGTGAAAAGAATATTCTAGAGTAAAATATTTCGCACATGAGAAAATAATAATTAAATAATAAATTTTTATTGAGGATGAATTAGCAAGATAAAAAGTGATTCGAAAGTGAATCGAGGCATAATAAGACATTTTGGGTTCCAAGGAGATAAGTGCAAAATCTTGGAATAAAATAATATTAAAATATTAATATTTTATTTGATGTCGAAATTAGTCATAGAGGAGGAGTATATGGTCAATCTAAGTGAGGGAGTTTCGGAGAAAAACAACGTTAATGGGGCTCGCGCATCTTTATTAAATAAAGCTAACATAGGTAAGTATATATTTAAATATTATGCTGATACCGCGTTGAAGTGCAAACTTTATATTTTGTTTGCACACATGTAAAGGAAGAAAAATAGTAGGAAATTGGAATTAAATGATTGTTGGGAAGACTAAATTAAAAAAAAGGAGAAACTTGAAGGGCAAAACGATAATTTTTTCATGAGCTTTTCCTTATCCATGGCTGATCCTTATCTTCTTCAAAAGGCATTTTCTTCTCCATCTTCTTCCTCCCACACCATTTTCCTCTCTTCACCATAAAAATCAAGTTTTTTTCTTTACCTTTCTCTTCTTTTCTTACTTCTCCATTTTCTTACCCTTTTATTCACCCAACCCATAACTCTCAACCTCATTTTTCATCCCAACAAAACCCTAGGAGAGAGAAAGGAAGAAAGAAGAAAGGGAAGAAAAAAAGGAAAACAGAAGAGAAAAGCTCGAAGAAGGCTCGACCTTGGAGGAGAAAAGAGAAAATCGAGAGGTTTTCCTCCCCACCCACACACCATTGTTGAGGTTTGAAAAGATTTTGGTGGTTCGCCTTGTGGATTTCAAGGTAAGGAAGGTAAAAATTGATGTTTTGTTTGAAAGCATGTAGTTTGAACCAATTATGATATGAGGTTTTGTTTGTGGTAGCAAGGATCAATAAAAATCCAAGGAACCTGAGGCATGCATGTGGAAGAATCTTGGAATGCATGGTGATTTTGAGCTAGATTAAGTGTTGGGTAAGCGTTCTAACCTCTAAATCACAAGTAGAAAGGAAAAATGAGATATGTATTAATTGTTTGTGCTTGTGTCAGCAAGTAAAAGTAAATTGTGGTGCATGTGTACTTAGAAATGCTTGATGGAAGTAAATTTATAGTTACTGCCATATGCTAGGTTATTGGTGTGGAAATGATGGTTGAACTTGATAAATATCTTTAGAAAAGATTAATATATGTGCTAGGGTCATAAATAAGTTACTGGTATTTATAATCTAAAGAATTACGCAAACAAAGGATAAAGGCAACTTTGGTAAAAATGTGTCAAGATATAAGTTAGTTGAATAAGGATTCACAATTGAATGAAAAAGAGAAGTAGAAATGATATACACTAAAGATATTGAATTTGGATTGTTGCTAGGAAGTGTAAAAATAAAGATAGTGTACTGTGGTGGCGTGCCGGAGGAAATAACGACCGATCGGCAAGTAGAAATAGCTAGATATGCCTCCGAATTAATAACGATATAGTATCCCACTATCGTATGGTGAGTGAACTTGCATTTAAAAGGTTTGGAACAAATGCAGATGTGTTGAATGAAATGCTAAAATATCCTTGGTCGACTTTTTTCAAATTTCTAAACAGGAACAAGCATTTCACAAGTGATACTTCTACATTTTTAAACGTATAATGTGATGAATTACGTATTTGAAATATTATGTTGAATTTCCAATTGATGTGTGGCATGTGATGTATTGTTATGCAAAGATTCTTGTTACATGTTGTTATGCGTGCCATGCATTGGAATGTAATGTTGAATGATAATTATAACCATGCGTGTGTGGTGTGGGAGTGCACATGACGGTGCCGATAGTGTGCGGTGTGAGAAAGCACATGCCGATGATATATGCCATGTGTGGTGTGAGATAGCACATGATGATGATATATGCCATGTGCGGTGTGGGAGTGAACATGAGGATATTAGCTATGTGCGATGTGGGAGTGCACATAAGCTAAGTTGAGGTTGGTGGGTGTATGTGTGGAGCCGTGGTGACTAGTGTGAGGATGACCTTGGTGTATGTCTGAATTATCTATATATTTATATATGCATAATGTATACGTGAATTTTTACACGCATGTGCACCTGTCCTGTAGAGTAGAGATTTTTGGAAAATGTAATGTGATTGAATTGTATATTGAAAGTTGATATTCTTAAATGTTTTCAAAATGAGTTGAAAAATAGCATGGCATCGAGTTTTGTTTATGATATACAAATTGCATGGTTTCAATAAAAGTGCATTGTGTTTTCTAAAAATCATTTTGTATCATTTGCTTATTCCTTTCCCATGTTCACTCACTAAGTTTATACTTATTCTTTTCAACTTCATGCTTTAGTTTTTAGGATCGAAGGTAGTTGGATCCTAGGTTGAGGTGCTTCCTCTTTTTCATCTTTCGGTAGGTTCACTACCATTCTCAATGATAGCACCCACGTCCAGAGTCACTCCGCTGGTTGTCAAGGGTCTGTTATATGTTTATAAGTGATGGCTTAAGTACATTGTGAGATTTGTTGTGAACTTTGTATGTACTTGGTTTTCACGATTTAAAATTTGCAGAGATGGTTATTAGAAATTATGAGTTTTAGATCCTAAAGAAAAAGAAGTGATAGATGGACTACTGACGGGCTTACATAGAGAGGCTTGCTTAGGCCTAGTGGGCTATGCCTATTGGGCCCATGCGTCGGTCATGGCCCGAGGTTTTGGGCTGTGGCAGTTAAACATTGTAAAAAGGTGCAAAATGAAAATGGGCTTGCCACTGTTAATGTTAGAAGAAACCATGGAAGTGAGTTTGAAAATGATGATTTTGAAATCCTTTGTAATGAAAATGGTTTTGACCACAATTTTTTAGCTCCAAGAACTCCACAACAAAATGGAGTTGTTGAAAGAAAAAATAAGACTCTAAAAAAAATGGCAAGAATAATGCTTTGTGAAAAGAACTAGTCAAAATATTTTTAAGCTGAATTTGTGAACACTATAACTTACATTTTGAATAGAGTTTCCATTAGAGCCATGATTTCTAAACCCTTTACAAGCTTTACAAAGGAAGAAAACCAAACATTTCACATTTAAGGAGTTTTGGTTACAAATGTTTTGTTTTGAATAATGGAAAACACACCTTGGGAAAGTTTGATACTAAAAGTGATAAAGCTATTTTCTTAGGTAATGCATTGAACTCTAAAGCATATAAAGTGTTTAACAAAAAAAATCTAGTTATAGAAAAGTCAATTCATATTGTTTTTTTATGAGACAAATGCTACACAAAGAAAGGTAGTGCTTGATGATGATGATGCAGATGATATTGAAAACAAAATAAAGAAGATGAGCTTGGACAACAAAGAAGATGATGGAGAGTGCTCAAAGGAGAAAAATGTGGAAGAACCACCACTAGAGGACTTGCAAAAAATTGAAGAATAGCATAACGATCTGCCTAGAATCTAGAGATTTGTAAGAAATCATCCTCAAGAACAAATCATTGGTGATCCCTCAGAAGATGTTAAAGCTAAAAGAGGATTAAGAGAAATCAGTGAATATCTTAGATTCATATCACAAGTGGAACCAAACAACTTTAAGGAAGCAAAAAAGGAAGAGAGCTGTGTTGGTCCCTATAATATGTGCTAGAGGGGGGGTGAATAGCACAATTTAGCACTTAACAATATTGGAAACTAATTTCCAGAACTTAAGAAAATAAAAACAGAGTACAAGATGCACAACAATTTAGAATGGTTCGATCCAAGACCTATATCCATTACCTTGATTATCCAACCATGGATTTTCCCAACAAATCCACTCAGATTATGTGAAATTCACAAGCTTTCACCAAGCTTTACAATGGCTTTTTAAGGCTTAGCCAAAACCTTTTACACTAGTTGTTCACGGGCTCAACTAAAACCCAAAGTGGTTTTCCAAGGCTCAACCACAATCTACAACCATCAAGCTATCCCAAGCTTGAATAACCCCTTAGAGTGACTTCTTTACTCTAAGAATATAAAAAAAGTAGTAAAAGAAAGTACCTTTGATCACTGGATGATCTGATTGGTACAAGATTAAGTGCAAAATACAAATGCAAATAGTAGGCGTTTAAGTGCAGACAAGTGTCGTGAAGATTTTCTGGTTTTTTCAACTTTCTATTGCTCAAATCTCATTGAAAGCTTCTAAAAAACTTGTTTCTAATTGTTGGAAGACCCTTTTATACTTGGAGATGCAACTCTGATGGCAGTTTGGCAGTTTTACTTCCACTGGAAACAGTTGAGGATGAGTTCTAGCCATTAATCTGTCTTGTAGTGCTCTAGTTCAAATTATAGACAAAGAGCTCTTAGTCGACTGACTTGGTCTACTAAGCTGGTTTTGTTTCAGGTTGCAGATTTTGGCAAAGAGTAGTTTAGTCGACTGACTTGCTTGACTAAGTTGGTTCTATTTCTCAAACTCTTCACCCCGTCATTCCTTCAATTTGAAACTTGGTCAACCAACATTCTTCTTTGTTTTACCAATAGGCTTCGCCCTTGTTAGATAGTTACATCTTGTTATTTTTATTCCTTATTTTCTTTTGATATACTCTTTGAGGAGTTAAATGATTAATTTCATATATTAATATTCCTGCACACTCAAGTAAAGATATTAGATACAAATGAATGGGAACGTTTTATTATCATCAAAAACTAATGGAGCCAACAATCTCCCCTTTTTTGATGATGACAAAACATTCCTTGATTGACAGCATAGTGTCCTTTTAGTCTTTTTAGTTTTCTGCAGAAATGAGGATTGCCTCCCCTAAGTATATGTCACGA
>NC_030859.1:12372118-12392431 GCF_000208745.1 Theobroma cacao | reverse complement strand
TTTTGTCCCTAATCAAACAATTTTCCTGATGGACTTCAAATTGGACTTTGAACTCCGAATCACTATTCTAGGTCGTTCTGTGGGTTTCAAAATTTTCAATTTCCTCTTAGAATCTCTATTTGAACTAGTTCAAGGCTCGATTTAACTTAGTTGTACCACTCGGTACAATACCGTGTTTTAATCGAGTTTGACAGAGTCTCACAATATAAGCTCTCCCTTTGTGTGTGCATAGTTTGCTTACTTTATTCCAGCAAATTTTATTCTTATCATATAGAGAGAATGACATTGTACAGAAATCTGAAATGATTTACAGCAATAAATGTTGATAGATTTTTCATAAAGAATTTAGCAGAGTTCTGTCAACACCATAGAACCATCAGATTTTATCTATTCCCTTCATGATTCAATTGACATTCTATACACAATATCTATATCTATTTATAAACAAAGTTATTCTCAATGCCATATTGAAAATCATTTATCAGCTTGTAAATCAATATCAGCATAGCATCAGCAGATTTTGTACATGACAGTAAAAATACCAAGATAATAAAATATCAGCAGACTTTAATTTGTAGCAGTTAAACAACATAGACATTATAGTATTCACTTTTCACACATAACCATATAAACAACGAATTAAACTTAAGTGTTAAAGTGCCACCATGGCATAAATAGCAGTTAATAAAAAAGTATTTTGAAATTGCCCCTGGACAATTTTGCTTCATATATTCTATTTTTCTAAGTTCCTGCTCCTGATTCTGCTTTCTTTTCTTTCCTAGGTTCTCGGTTCCTCCACCCTAACTTTTTTTTTTAAATTTATTCTCTGGTTTCTATACACATTCTACTCCCCCTTTTTGTCAGCATCAAAAAAAGGGACTTCTATTCATCTGATGTGTCAGAGGGTGAGGATTCAGTGTCATAGAAAGGGTTTAGAGGAAAAAGAGAGGGCTCTCGGAGAGGTGATGACTGTCTAGGGGAAAGTTCTGATGAGGACTTGTTTGAGACAGGGATTGGACTCTAAGGAGAAGAGGTTGAAACTGGTCTGGATTTCTCTGCCAACTTGGCAGACTATCTTTTCTTGAGAAAAGCTGTCTTGGTGGCCATAGTTTTATTTCCCTTGGTTGGTAGTTTTGCCTTAGTTGATAAAACTGCAGTGACTTTTTCTTTCCTGGATTTTGTCTTTACTTTGGGAGCTGATGCAGGTTTCTTTCCTTTTCCTGCATCTCTACCATCTTTTTGATTTTTTGTCCTGGCAATTTTTTTTAGCTTGTCCCTCCTTAACCATTTGGTGGAAGACATCCATAATGGAAACTTCCTCTAAATTTGGAGGAAAGGCTTGGTGTTTCTCTATTTCTGAACCAACCACTTCAGTTCCTTGTTGTGATTCATTTTTGCTTTAAAGTTCAGGAGAGGGTGTCTTGGCTGGTTGATCATCCCCTTGGTGAGAGTCTTAAGTCTGTAGAATAGGATTGGCAGATTTGTAGGTGGAACCTTTAGCTTGAATGCCATAACTTCCAAGATGAGGAGTAGATTTTTCTGCTGACTTAAATTGAACCTTTAGCACCTTGCTGTGCTGGTCCAATGCTAGATGTTGCAGAGTTGTCTACAACCACAGGTTCAGATGGAATGTTTTCCTTCTCCTTTAGCTTGTTTTCCAACTCAGTGATTCTCTCTTCAATTTTCTGTAGCTTTTCTCCTTGGTCAGTCAACTTTCCATCAATCCTCATGAGCAAGTAGAAAATTACTTTATTTGAGAATCTGGAAGAGGCTCTTTCAGGTTGAGTAGGTAGGCTGTGTTCTTTTCTTGGACCAGTCTTAGGGTTCTTAATGAACTTTTCCCCATCGAGTATATTCTCCATTTTAACCAAGCTCCCATAATAAATAGCTTGATCTCTGGCTTTTACCAAGTCCATGTCATACCTCTTTGCCCATATTCCTTTCTTCTATATAAGGGATGTAATGACATTCCCATATGGTAGATTATCCTTGTCAAGTTTGCAGGCACTTCCCCTTTTTTCAATCATATATCTTCCCAGATTCAGAGATACCCCGTTGATGTAGCTAAAACTTCTAGTTCTACCCTGAATATTTGTTGCTATAAAATAGTGTAAAATTCTAATATGAGGGGTAAAAATCAAACCTGAATTGCTTTTCGAGGAGTATTTTTCCTTTCTCCCAATGATGATCTCCCATAACAAGGATGGATCATATTTTTCAGGGAGTTCATACTCACCTTCTTCATATTCTATTTTCAGCAGGTTTCCTAAATCTTCAGAGGTCACAACAAATTCTTTTCCATTCAAATATATATTTAAACCATCTTCGACATAATCAACAAAATCAACAAATTCCTTTCCTTTTAAAGCAATGCCAAAATAGAACTCTTTAACCAGACTTGGACTATAAGACCTATTCTTAAAGGAGATGTAACCTTTTAGTTTCAGTTTATCAAAGTACTCAAATAAACTAGTATAGATTTCTACATTTTTGTCACAACCTAAATTTCAAGCCATGACCAGGGCATGGGCCCAATGGACATAGCCCACTAAGCCCAAACAAGTCTATTTACATGATCTGTTCATTACTTCATCAAAATTACTGAAGTCATATTTCATAACTTTGAATCAAAATAATACTAAAGATTGCCAACTCATAGTGGCATATCGATCAAGTATATATATATATATATACATTTTCTATAACATGTATCTTAATAATTTACATCAAGGTTGTCTATACATCTCAAAAAGAAGACTCGATTTCCAGCGAAGTAACCATAACAAAGGTGCAGCTACTGAATGCCATTGATACCTACCAAAAGATGGATACAAGTCTACGAGGACACCTTGTCCTAGTTACCAGCTGCCTCTTGACCTGAAAACATGAAGTTGAAAATGTTGAATATAAACCCAATGAGTGAACAAGAAAGGGAACAAGCAAACATTAAGAATTGTTTAACGAAATCATGATGCATTCATTTTTCAAAACAATGCAAATTGTTTTAGTTCTTATCAAAACCCCTTATGTAAATCCCACATGAGTAAGTCACTTTATGAAAGGGTCCATGCTCAATAAAGGATTTGGGGAGTGAAAACTTTAATAGCATTCATGCGAATCAGGTCATATAGACGATGAGTCCTCGCTGTAGCGGAAGCGAGAATGAATTTTTGCTGTAGCGACACTTGATTTAAATTATCAACTAACTGAGGGTTTCTTGACTGGCTGAGGGATTCTTACCAAACCTCTTCATTTTAAACTTAATTCATTTATTCCTTAATGTTGGAAGTCCATGCTCAACTATGGTACCAAAGAAATGGAAAATAGGGTAGCAACCGAACCAAATGAGGAGAAAAACAAAAAGTTTTTCACTGCAGTGAGAATGAATCTCGCTGCAGTGAAATTTTTGGTCTCAAAATAGAAAGTTTTTCGCTGCAGCGAGAAGCTACAGTAACATTCTCCCTACAACGAGATTTCGGCCAACACCAGCCCTCCAAACCCGAGAGTTTCTCGCTGCAGCGAGAAACAGGGCACAAGCAAAAATTTCTCAGTCCCTCAAGCAAAGGCCACCCTGTTGACATGACCAACACAACATGGAACTCATATGATTTCCAAAAGTTTAACATGTCAAATTTCACATGCATTTCAACCATTTACATATTCATGAGCTTTCTATAGCACACATATCTATACATGTACATATATATATATTCATCATCAAGCACACTCTCCCATTGTCATCAGCTCATGTGCACTTGCCACTCATTAACGCATGACTGGGTCATCATCGACTTATGTGCACTCCCACTCGCGCATAGCCAGGTCATCATCGGCTTATGTACACTCCTACTCACACATAGTCGGGTCCACATCAACATACAAAAAAGCACCCAATGCATATCATGCATATTATCATATTGTGATAACACATAAACCATTGTATAGCACATTTTCACAATATAAAATCACTTCACCAAAGGCTTGTTCCCAAGGTACATTTTCAAAGGAAAATTGGATAAAATCTTTCAAATGTTTGTACAATTGCATTCACATTCCCAAAACAAATTTTGAAATGGCTATTTATAAAGTCCAAAAGCTTTCTCTTAGCTAACTTCCAATGGCTATTTAAATGGCTATCTATTCTCTCTACCCTTATCACTTTAAAATGAATGAACATCCCAACTACCAATTCACCCACAAATCTAAACACTAATCATTCTCAACACCAAAACTCAATTCTAGTGTACTACTCACCTTGGTAGCTTGTATTTGAAATTCTTTCCAAAACTTTCAAGCTATTTTTGAAGCTTCCTCTTTATCTCTCTAAAACACCTAACTAGTGAGAGAGAGTATGGAAATAATATTTTTCAAGGGTTTTAAGGAGAAAGAGTGGAATAGTACAAGGGTTTATGGAAAGAGTACACTAAAAGCATGAAATTTGGAGCTATTTAAGGAAGGTTGTGGAGCTTTCTTATCAAGATTTCATGGAGGTTGGGAAGCAACATGAAAGAGAAGAAGAATAAAAAGAAAAGCTGCTGGAGAATGTAGAAGTTGCTAGAAGAAAGAGATATTTATAGCCCAAGCTTAGCCACTCCACTTAAATTGCCAAAATGCCCCCCCACAAATTAGCTTATTCTCCTTCAATCTTTTATGCAATCTTTTTACTCTTTTGACACTAGGACAAGGTCCATAATGGTCTAGAAATGCTCGGGGTTCATGAAAACTTAAAAATTCTAACCCGAGGTGAAAAATGACCATTTTACCCATATCGTGAAAATCATCAAAATTTTTGTTTCCTTATCATTTTACCCATATTTTCATCATTTATTTATGCCTTAGGCCTACTTAGGCCATAATATTGTTTAAAATCTTACTTTTATGGGCTCACTAAGGAAATGACGAAATTACCCCTAATCAAGGATATCTCGTGTACTTTTATCTAAGAGTCTATAAAGGTCAAGGTCTAACAATTTTCATCAAAACACTTCCAATCAATAAATTTTCCATAGGAGATTGGTGCATTATCAATAATTTTGAACCTATATTCATGCAACTTATTCTTGAACTTCGAAAAAGAAGAACTAGTACCTTTGTGAAGTAAGGAGTTTGTATCTTTCTTCTTGTCAGTTTTTTGCTTCTTTTCTCTTAGTTTCTCGAATATTTCTTTCATTGAACCAAGCATGATTTTCAGTTTCTTCTTCAGACTTTCCGTTCCAATTCCTTCCTCCATTGGCCTTTTCCCTTTCTTCTTTTTTGATATCTCTTTACTTTAAGATTTTCTTGCCATTTTGATTCCAAAAATTTTTAATGGTTAGGGTTTGAGTCAGTTTCAGAGGCAAACAGGAAGATTCGAGTTTTTATTTTTAGAGCTACGAGTTTCAGGGGAAAGAAAATGAGAGGTTGTCTACAGTTATTTCTTAGAAAAACTTCTCGCCTTCCCTTAAGTGCTGCCTTACTTTCATTCTTTATAATTTCAAAATTCCCTCTAAAATTTTGGTTATTTACCTTTGGCAGTATTTCTTCTTTCTCTTTGACCTGATAAACCAAATTTTTACCTCATTTTATTCCTTATTCTCTAAACTGACCGAGTCTCATTATTCAATGCTGTCAGACCACTCTTAGTTGACTAAGATTTTCTTAGTTGACTGAATGCACTTTGTTTTCTATTTGAAAGCCAAAGGTTTTTCTATAATTCCTTCATACTAATTATCCCTAAATTTCTTCTAATCTCACAGAATCTATCTTTATTCAGAGGTTTGGTAAAAATGTCTGCTAATTGATGTAAAGTGTTCACAAATTATATCTTAATATCATTTTTCACTACATGGTCTCGAATAAAATGGTGTCTTATTTCAATGTGCTTTGTCCTAGAGTGCTGCATAGGGTTTTTTGATATATTGATTGCACTTGTGTTGTCACAATATATTGGTACGTTATGCATAGTTATTCCATAGTCTTTTAATTGTTGCTTGATCCAAAGAATTTGTGAACAGCAGCTACCTAATGATACATACTCTGCTTCGGCTGTTGACAAAGCTACTGAGTTTTGCTTCTTGCTAGACCAAACACAAGCATACTTCCAAAAAGTTGGCATGTTCCACTAGTGCTTTTTTTATCAATTCTGCTACCAGCAAAGTCAGCATCTGAATATCCAACTAAGCTAAGAGTTGAGTCTCTAGAGTACCATATTCCTAGTCCTTGAGTGTCTATGAGGTATCTAAAAATTCTCTTAACAGCTGCTAGGTGTGTTTCTTTAGGCTGTGATTGAAATATAGCACACAAGCACACACTAAACTGAATATCTGGTCTACTTGCTGTTAAGTAGAGAAAAGATCCGATCATACCTCTATAGAGCTTTTGATCTATTTTCTTACCTTTTTCATCTAAGTCTAGTTTGGTGAATGGACTCATTGGTGGGAAAATTGATTTTAGCTTCAGCATATCGAATATCTTAAGCATATCTTGAGTGTATCTTTCTTGGTTGATAAAGATTCTTTCATCACTTTGTTTAATTTGAAAACTAAGGAAGTACCTTAACTCTTCCATCATGCTCATCTCAAATTCAAACTGCATTTCCTTAGCAAAGTTCTTGCATAAAGTCTCATTAGTTGCACCAAATGCAATGCAATCCACATATATTTGCACCACAATTAAATCATTTAGATATCTCTTAATGAACAATGTAGTATCGATGTTGCCTCTATCATGCCCTTTTTCAACTAGAAATTTTGAAAGTCTCTCATACCAAGCTCTAGGAGCTTGTTTTACTCCATACAAGGCTTTATGAAGTTTGAAAACATGATCAAATTTTTCAAAGTCTTCAAAACCAAGTGGTTGTTCTACATATACTTCCTCTTGAGTTAATCCATTTATGAATCCACTTTTTACATCCATTTGGAACATTTTAAAATTCATGAAACATGCAAAAGCTAGCAACAACCTTATGGCTTTAATCCTAGCAACGGGAGCAAAGGTTTCATCATAATCTATTTCTTCCTCTTAGTTGTATCCTTTTACAACCAGCCTAGCTTTATTTCTAACTACATTTCCTTGTTCATTTACTTTATTTCTAAATACCCATTTTGTACCAACAATAGGGTGATTTGAAGGTCTAGGTACCAATTAGCATACACGACTCCTTGTGAATTGATCAAGTTCTTCTTGCATGGCCATTATCAAACTTTCATCTTTTCAGCTTTTTCAAAGTTTTTAGGTTCAATTTGAGATATAAAAGCTGAAAACTCACAAGTTTCTCCAATTGCTTTCCTAGTTTTAACTCCTTGTGAAATGTCACTTATTATTTTGTCTTGTGGGTGATCTCTTACAAATCTCCAACTCCTTGGAGATTTTTTAAAGGTGGAGTTTCATTTTCTCTTCTAGGTGAGCTTTCCTCATCATTTTTCTTGTTTTCTAAGCTCATATCCTCCATTTGTTTTTCTAGGACTTCTACATCATCATCATCATCATGAACTTCTTTTTGTAAAGCATTTAACTCATCAAAAACTACATGGATTGATTCTTCAACGGTTAAGGTCCTTTTGTTAAAAACTTTATAGGCCTTTGAGTTTAATGCATATCCTAAAAATATTGCTTCATCATTCTTTGCATCAAACTTCCCTAGGGGCTATTTTCCATTGTTCAATACAAAGCACTTGCAACCAAAACTCCTAAGGTGAGAAATATTTAGTTTCCTATCTTTATAAAGTTCATATGGAGTCTTTGAAATCAAAGGTCTTATTGAGACTCTATTAAGAATATAAGTTGTTGTATTTACTGCCTCAGCCCAAAGATATTTAGGTAGGTTGTTCTCACATAACATGGTCGTAGCCATTTCTTTTAAGGTTTGGTTTTTCCTTTCTACAACTCCATTTTGCTGGGGTGTTCTAGGTGCAGAAAAATTGTGATCCAACCCCTTTTCATTGCAAAACTTTTCAAACTCATCATTTTCAAATTATCCTCCAGATCACTCCTTATCCTAACTATAGCTAGTCTTTTTTCATTTTCTACTTTCTTGCAATGACTTAAGAAGGCTGATAAAACATCATTCTTATGAGCAAGAAAATAAACCCAAGTATATCTAGAATAGTCATCAACTATTACAAAGCCATAAGATTTTCCTCCTAAACTAGTTGTGCTTATTGGACCAAATAAATCAATATAAAGCAATTCAAGAGATCTAGATGTTGACACAACCTTCTTAGACTTAAAAAATGTTTTAACTTGTTTTCCTAGTTGGCAAGCATCACATATTCTATAATTTTCATATTTTAACTCTGGCAGTCTAGCAACAAGATTTTTCTTAATTAATTTTGACATGGTATGCAAGCTAACATGTCCTAATCTCCTATGCCATAGCCAACTATCATTTTCAGCATTTGCAACAAGACATACTTCACTATTTACTTCAAGATCTTCAAGAAAAACTACATACATATTTTTCAATCTTTTTCCTATAAATGAGATTTCATTTGTACTCATATATATTACTTCACACTTAGTTGAATCAAAACATACTTTAAATCCTTTATCACATAATTGACTAATACTTAGTAAATTATGCTTTAAGACTTTAACCAACAACACGTGACTAATTTAAGTTTGGGAATTCTTACCAACAGTACCTATACCATGGATTCTTCCTTTTGAATCATCTCCAAAGGATACGGTTCCTCCCTTTCTCTTATCCAGCTAAGCAAACAGCATTTCATGTCCTGTCATGTGCTGTGAATAGCCATTATCCATGTACCAAGGCTATTTCTTCTTGAGTTGAGCTCTTGAACATGTCTCCTTTAAGTCCAGCCCAACCTACAAAACAGAATTTTAGTTTTTCTTTATAGGTACCCATACTTTGATGTGTCCTTGAGTGTTAGTTGCAACAAAAGATCCCTTAGGAACCTAGATTTTCTTGATTTTCTACACTTTTCTTTTCTTAAAACAGTCATGTGATAAATGACCAATTTTAGTACAAATTTAGCATCTTAGTGATGCATTAGCAGAATCTTTCTTTTTTGTACACATCTCTTTTTGGAAATTCATTTTTCAAACTTTTAAAAGCTGTGTTTTCATTAAGAGTTATTTGCAGAGCTTCAGACTTGTTTTTCAGCTCTTGTTTTAAAACCTCAAAGTCTATTTTTGAGTGCTCTAACTCAATTTGCAAAATATTTCTTTGCTCAAAAAAAGAAGTAAACTCTTGTTTGATTTGATCCAAATCATTTTCAAGTAATGCAGCCTTTTTCTTTAATGATTTGTATTTTGAAAAAAGCTTTTCAAATTCATTATAAAGGCATTCATACTCATCTTGCAAGTCATCAAAAGAATTATTATAGGGGGATGAGGATACCTCTGTTTCATCATCTTGTGCCATCAAACAAATATTGGCTCTTTCCTTAGATTTTTCATCTTCAGCTTCAGAGCTTGAAGTGTCACTATCCGACCATGCAGCAGCGTCCATTGCTTTCTTGGATTTCTTATGTTTCTTGGGAGTTTCATCTTTCAACAATGGGCATTCAAACTTGAAGTGAGCAGGTTTATTGCACTCGTAGCAGATGAGCTCCTCATTTTTGTTGAAGTTAATTTTATTTCTGTTTTTCCATGAGGCACCTTGGTCTTTCCTGAAACCTCTTCTAGCTAGCCTTTGATTTCTTCTACTCATTAGCTTTCTGAATTTTCTTGCAACCAGAGCTAATTCTTCATCATCATCATAAGAAAGCTCTTCCAGCTTTTCTTCAAGAATGCTGGCTTTAAGTGCAATACTCTTTTTCTTTTCCTTTGCTTCCCTTCGGTCTTCTTCTTCTTCTTCCTTAAGCTCCAGCTCATGAGTAAGAAGAGAACCACAAATCTCATCGAGTGTGATGATGTTCAGATTTTTAGCCTCTCTAATGGTAGTCACTTTAGTCTTTCAGTTTTTTTGTAGACTTCTAAGCAATCTTTTTACTAATTCATGTTCAAGAATAGGCTTGCCTAGCTGACTCAATTTATTTGTGATGTTTTTAAATCTATCAAACATGCTGGTGATGTCTTCACCAGGCTCCATTTTGAACATTTCATAATTATGTGTTAAGAGGGCAATTTTGGACTCCTTGACTTGAGAAGTCCCTTTATGGATTATTTTAAGTTTCTCCCACACTTGTTTAGCTGTTGTACAGCTTGAGACTTTGTTAAATTCAGTGAGGGTCAAGGCACAATGTAATGTGTTGATGGCCTTAAAATTTATTTGAACTTTCTTAGTTTCAGCTTCAGTCCATTTAAACCTTGGCTTAGGCATAAACTCATTTGTCACTACATTCATGGTTGAAGGCATAAAGGGTCTATCAGTTATGACGTTCTACATTTCATAATCTAGAGCCTTAATATAGATTGACATTCTTATGCTCCAATAAGGGTAATTAGAGCCATCAAACAGAGGTGGTTTGTTTGTTGATTGTCCCTCAGCAACTATGGATTTTTGTTGAGCCATTTAGATCCTCCCAAAGGATGTTAAGCCTTAATAACAGGAAACTAGCTCTGATACCAATTGTTAGTCCCTATAATATGTGCTAGAGGGGGGCTGAATAACATAATTTGGCTCTTAACAATATTGGAAACTAATTTCCAAAACTTAAGAAAATAAAAATAGAGTACAAGATGCACAGCAATTTAGAGTGGTTCGGTCTAAGACCTACATCCACTACCTTGGTTATCCAAGCAAGGATTTTCCCAACAAATTCACTAAGATTTGGTGAAATTCACAAGCTTTCACCAAGCTTTACAATGGCTTTTCAAGGCTCAGCCAAAACCTTTTACACTAGTTTTTCACAAGCTCAACTAAAACCCAAAGTGGTTTTCCAAGGCTCAACCACAACCTACAACCATCAAGCTATCCCAAGCTTGAATAACCCCTTAGAGTGACTTCCTCACTATTAGAATATAAGAAAAATAGTAAAAAAAAGTACCTATGATCACTGGTTGATCTGATTGGTACAAGATTAAGTGCAAAATACAAAAGCAAAGAGTAGGCATTTAAGTGCAGACAAGTACAGTGAAGATTTTTTGGTTTTTTCAACTTTTTATTGCTCAAATCTCATTCAAGGCTTCTAAAAAACTTGTTTCTAATTGTTGGAAGACCCTTTTACACTTGGAGATGCAACTCTAATGGCAGTTTGGCAATTTTATGTCGTTGAAAACAGTTGAGGATGAGTTTTAGCCGTTAATCTGTCTTGTAGTGTCCTGGTTCAAATTACTGATAGAAAGCTCTAAGTCGACTAAGTTGGTTTTGTTTTACGTTGCAGATTCTGGCAGAGAGCAGTTTAGTTGACTGACTTGGTCGACTAAGTTGGTTCTATTTCTCAAACTCTTCACCTCGCCATTCCTTCAATTTGAAACTTGGTCTACCATCTTCCTTGTTTCACCAATAGGCTTCCTCTTTGTTAGATAGTTACATCTTGTTATTTTTATTACTCTTTTTCTTTTGATATACTCTTTGAGGAGTTAAATGATTAATTTCATATATTAATATTCCTACACACTCAAGCAAAGATATTAGACAAAAATGAATGGGAATGTTTTATTATCATCAAAAACTAATGGAGCCAACAAGTTGGATGACTTCCATGCGAGAAGAACTTGGCCAATTTGAAAGGAACAAGGCTTAGACCCTAGTTCCAAGGCCAATCAACTATCCAATTGTTGGTACAAAGTGGGTATTTCAAAATAAGATGGATGAGTTGGGAAATGCGATAAAGAACAAAGCAAGGTTTGTTGCTCAAGGCTACAATCAAGAAAAAGGTATTGATTATGATGAAACCTTTACTTTTGTAGCTAGACAAAAAACAATTAGACTCTTACTTGCCTATGCATGGTACATGAATTTTAATTATTTCAAATGGATGCCAAAAGTGCATTTCTTAATGAGTTTAAACAATAAGAAGTGCATGTTGAGCAGCCCCTTAGTTTTGAAGTCTTTGATAAAATTGATCATGTGTATAAATTACATAAAGCCATATATGGATTGAAACAAGCTCTTACAACTTGGTATGGAAAGACTTTCAAAATTCTTAATTGAAAAAGGATACTTTAGGGGAGTGTAGATAATACCATTTTCATTAAAAAAAATGAAACTAATTTGATTGTAGTTCAAATACATGTTGATGATATAATGTTTTGGTGTTACTAATGAAAGGTTGTGTGAGAATTTTGCTAAGGAAAGGTAGGGTGAATTTGAAACAAGCATGATGGAAGAGTCAAAATTCTTCCTTGGTCTAGAAATCAAGCAATGTGAGGATGGAACATTCATCAACCAAGAAAAATATACCAAAGAAATGCTGAAGAAATTTCTTGGGATGGATATGAAATCAATTGGAACTCCTATGAGTCCTTGCACAAAGCTTGACAAAGATGATAAAGGAAAAAATGTGGACCAAAAACTCTTTAGAGGTATGATTGGCTCACCTCATTATTTAATTGCAAGTAAACTTGAATTTTATTTCATGTTTGCCTATATGCAAGATTCTAATCATGTCCCAAGCAATCACATTTGACTGCATTGAAGAGGATTTCTAGATATCTCTTGGATACTCAAAGGTTAAGCCTATGATATACAAAAGGATCATCTTTTAATCTATTTAGCTATTCTGATGATGATTTTACTCGTAACAAAACTGATCAAAAAAGCACTAATGACACTTTTCAATTCCTTGGAAACATGTTTATGTCTTGGTCTCGCAAGAAACAAAATTCAATTGCTTTATCAACTGTTGAGGCTGAATGCATTTCACTAGATAGTTGTTTTGCACAAATATTGTGGATTAGGCAATAGCTAAATGATTTTGGAATGTTTATGCATAAAGTTCCTATTTATTGTGACAACATGAGTGCCATAAATAACTCCAAAAATCCCAATCCAATATTCTAGGACTAAGCACATTGAAATCACACATCATTTCATTAAGATCATGTATTTAAGGAAAATGTTAAAAAAAAGTTGTAGATACCTTGAATCAATTAGTTAATATTTTTACAAAACCATTGACTGAAGATCAATTTTGTAGAATTAGGATAGAATTAGGAATGCTAGATGTTAATGAACTTTGATTGAGTTGAACTAAACATGTTTTTGATTATATATATAGCATGATGATTGTGTTTTCTTTTCTTGTTTTAATTGATTGGAAAAGGTTCTAATTAGTTAAAAAGACCATAAGAGGAAGAAATGGCTTACATTACTCAATTAAGGACTTCTTTAATCAATTAGAGCAATTTTGTGTTAAGGTGGTTAACCTAAGTCAGTGAGGTATTAATCAGTGAAAAATTCCTTTAAGTAATTAATGTAGGTCTGGTCATTAAAAATGGTTTCAGTCAGAAACCCTTAGGAATTTCTATCCTTAGGAGTTTTCTTAACATTGACTGAATTTTTAATCATTGGAATGAAAGGACCATCGGTAATGACATCCTACATCTCATAGTCATAAGCCCTAACATAAATTGACATTCTAGTACTCTAATATGGATAGTTGGAGCCATCAAACAAAGGTGGACTGTTTGTGGATTGTCCCTCAATAACTACTAATTTTTGTAGAGCCATTTGGATCTTCCCAAAGGTGTTAGACCTTAATAACAGGGAACTAGCTCTGATACCACTTGTTGATCCCAAATAAATGTGCTAGAGGGGGGGTTAATAGCATTTTTTGGCTTTTGACAAGATGAGGAACTAATTTAAAAAGCAATGAAAATAAAAACAAAGTAGACAATGCTCAAGAATTTAGAATGGTTCGGTCCAAGACCTACATCCACTACCTTGATTATTCAACCAAGGATTTTTCAAACTAATCCTCTATGAATGGTAAAATTCAAAAGCTTTTACAATGGCTTTTACCAAGCTTAGCCAAAACCTTTCACAATAGCTTTTACCAGGGATCAACTAAAACCGAAAGTGGTTTTCAAAGGCTCAACCATAACCATTCAAATTGGTTTTTCACGGGCTCAAACAAAACCCAAAGTGGTTTTTCAAAGGCTCAACCATAACCTACAACAATGGTTTTTCTCACGAGATCAACCAAAACCCAACAACTAACTTTTCAAGGCTAAGTTAGAACCTATAGACTCAATCAAGCAATCCAAGCTTGAATCACTTAGAGTGACTCGCTCACTCTATGAATACAAAGAAAAATGAAATAGAAGTGTACCTATGATCTCAAAGTTGATCTAAGTGGTACAAGTTGAAGTGCAAAACACAACTACAAAGATGGACGTTGAGTGCAGTAAAGTGCAGAGAGATTTTTGCTAATTTTTTGAGCTCTTTTTGCTTAGAAGCCTTCTCTATGTTATTTCTAGCCGTTGAAACCCTCTTTTATACTTGGAGAAACAACTCTGATGGCAGTTTGACAGTTTTCTGGCCATTGGAAACAGTTGGGAGTTGGTTCTAGCCGTTAATTTGTCTTTTAGTGCAGACTTTAAAATTGTAGGCAGAATGCTCTTAGTCGACTAATAGATATCTTAGTCAACTAAGTCATCTCTGTCTTCTATTTCCAATTTCTGACAGTTCTGGCAATGTGAACTTAGTTGACTAACTCATTCCTTGGTCGATTAAGTTGGTTCTGTTTCTCAATACTCTTCAGCCCACCAACCTTTGATTTAAATCTTAGCTAACTAACTCTTCATTAATCGACTAAAGGGCTTCTGTCTTGCTGATCAATTGTGACTTCCTTATTTCTATGCTCTTTGATATGTGCATATTAATGATTAATCATTTATTTCCATATAATTTTGTCCTGCACACTCAAGTAGAGATATTAGACACAAATGAAATGTGAATGTTTTATTATCATGAAAAACTAATGGAGCCAACAAAGAGATTAGCTGAGGATTCCTTTGCTCCACCACCAAAGAAAAAGAGTAAAATAATTCAAGGTTCATCAACTGAAACAAAAAGGGAAGGTCCAATAAAAATGATAGCAAACATAAAAAGATCTACATCAATAGGGATTTCCATTGAGAAAAGTAAGTCTTCGACCTCTCGATTTAGGAATAAGTTCATGTTGATAAGCACAAGAAAATAGAGTATGCTACAATTTCGTGTGGAAAATTTATGGATTGGGGATGCTTTAATGAAACCTTTGGTTAAGGTAGATTTGTCTAGGTTTTTCAATGAACTCAAAATTAAAGGCTTTAGCACCTTTGGAAATAGATAATATAGCCATACTCTAGTTAAAGAGTTTTACTCTAGCATTGCCTTAGAAAGGGATACGCTTGTAAACCCAAATGATTTTGTAGTGGATGCGCTAAATCTATTCTTGTGTGGAAAATAATTTAACATCACAGTTGCCAATATTGGTAAACTACTAAGAACAAAGTATTAAGTGGGAGAATCTTCAATTCCCCCAAACTATGACCCTTCACCCATGGAGGAAATGATTATAGAAAGAAAAAAAAAACTTTCCTCAAAAAGCTATGCAAGTGAGATAAAAAATGCTCAATTAAAGACATTTCATTACTTTTTGGCATCCACCTTTAGTTATATTAGCACTCAAGTCTTATGGTTGATGGAATCTACTGTGAAGGATATTCTTTTGAATATAGAACAGTACATGATTGAAAGAATGAGAAGAACTTGTCTAGAAGATAATGCCAATTTCCCAGATGGAAACATCAGTTCCTCTCTTGTCAAGAAGAAAGGAATTTGGAATGTTAGATATTAGGCTAATTGCACCAAGAGCAAATATCAAGGTATTTTTCTCGAAAGCTTATAAAAGATTAGATATAAACTTGAGAGAAATGAATATGTCAAAACACTTAAAGGTACCCCAGGTCTTTCAAGACTAAGACTTTTTCCACTTCTTTATCTAGAGTTAGTCAATCCCCCATTCAAAATGACATGATCATCAACTTATTGATGAGAATTAATGGAAAGTTGACTGAGCAAGTTGAGACGATTGTGAAAATTGAAGAAAGACTACAGAAACTTGAAAACTCAATCCTCAAAGAAAAGGAAATTGAGATTCCTATAAATCAAACAAGAGTTAAGAGTGCTTCGAGTGAAAGAACTACCATAAACTAGTTTGAAACACATGCATCTGATCCTAAAGGTGAAACTAACAAGGCAAATGCTGAAAATAAAGCTAGTGTCAAGATGAATTTGTAGCCAATGAAACAGAACCATGTATAAGAATTGAGAATGAAAAAGAAAGTGAGCGAATGACAAAAAAAATTATTAGGAATTAGAAAAAAAATTGAAGTTGAACCAAAAAATTCGAATAGTAGAAATAGAGGTAGCCAAAACCAATGGGAAATCTCCTGAAGAGTTTTAAGAAATAGAGGTTTTGAAATTCATTACAAAATTACTCAAAGAAGCTGAAGCCAGTCAACAAAGAGCATGAGAAATGATGGAGCAAGAAGCCTAATGAACATAAAAAGATAAGGAGGAGATTCCATCGCAGCAAGTTCAAGACAAGGGCAAGGTGGTAATCATTGGGTCAGTTTCTAAGAAATCATCTGCAAAAGAAGAAAAACAATGGCTGCAAAGACCAAAGTCTTCAAGAAAAGGAAATCAGCTAGGATAGTTGAGTCCACTACCAAGACAACCCTTAAACCTGTATCCCCTTAAATCATATCCTCTTAATCTTCCTCATCATCTAACCCTAAATCTCTGCACTCCCTTCATGTCGATCCTCTATCGTTCACCTAGGAATTGATGAATCATCAGTAAATGAGTCTTTATTAGACTCTAATTAGAGGACAAACAAGTTTAGGAACTTTTTTTGATTGATGAGGAAAAATAGGAGAACATAGAAAGATATATTAGGATTAGGTTGAACAATGTTTATGTTTTGACATAAACATGTGCTATGTTGAACTGAATGCTTATGTTTTTTGCTACTAGGTGAAGTGATAAATGTTTATGTTTCGGTGCTAAACAGTTGGTTTAGTAAAAGAATATGCTAAGGAATATTTTTGAGATATTTTTGTTGAATGTTTATATCTATGATCTTATGTTGAATGTTTATATCTATGTGATTAAAAGTCAATCTTGAAAATTTGTGATTATAGCTTATTTGAGTGTCACATCCCATTTCCTAGAGGGTTCGTGACTGGCGCATGAACCCAGACAAGTATAGCCCGCTAAGCCCAAGCAAGCTCTTCAATGTTCATCAATAAGTATTCATTAATGTGGTAGCATACATAAACATCCATGGGCATACAATATCAATTCATGCATACCATCATACTCAACATTACACATATATGGAACATCTCAACATATTAGTGTAAGTGCAACATTTCATATATTTACCATAATATTTACATGTCTCAACATCCTCGGGTGTCCATATGGGTTCTTGAGCCACTTTATACATTTAACATAACATTCATAATGTAATATACCCAAACATTTGGCTACATTATTGTAACATATTCATAATCCATAAAACATGTTTATAGTTTGTAAACATAAACATAACATCAGCTGACTCGTTAACAGAATTTGACTTGATTCACTAGCATTAAAAAGCTGAACACCTACCAACAAGAATACCAAAGAGAAATGAATGGATCACATTACCGTGACACTAGCTACTCACAAGAGAAAGCTGTCATTAATCTACAACAAAAATAGTGAGGAAAAATAATGTGTGAGTCACATAGACTTCGTGAGTGGATATAGGGAAGGGGATAAGCCAGGGATATGAGTTTTTTGTTACCATGCAATTATAATTACATATGATTAACAAATCCTTTCACATTACCATGATGTTCAAGAAACATAGCATTTAATCATCCTCTGAATAACTTTGCATGGAAAACATCTTTACATAATTCATTAGACACCATTTAATCATGAAAATCTCTATAAAATCACTTGAGAAGCCAATTCTGCAACAATTTTATCGATACATTATGGAATGTATCTATACATGTAAGGAATCTATCGATACCATTGGTAATGTATAGATACATTTCACATAGAATGCTCCTTGTAGCATTCTGTTGAAAATGTATCGATACAAACTTCATATGTATCGATACTTTCACCACAGAATACAACTTTTTGGGCACTTTCTTGAATTGAACTCATTCATAAGTCTTTCTAGCAGTGTGAGATCATTCCCTAGGTTAAGGTTTTGTCTAACCAAGCCAATATCACCACATTATAGTGTGAATAACATCATCAATACTCATATAATCATAAACTAGGCCTTTAAGCATAAGTCGTGAGACAATACTCATTTAATCATTTCTCTAACTCATTAATCTCTTTTGTCATTATTAGAATAAGCCCTACAAGCCAATTTGTGGTTGTACGAGAATTGCAATTTTGAGATATTCATGTATGACATTTTGTTATTCATAATAACATTGAGGTAATTCTTTATCCATAAGTTTGTGATTTAATTACTTTTTGTACTCATGTAGATAAAGCCCATGGAACTATATATGCCTTGCAAAAGAATTGTATTGGGATACAATTATGAGATCTTTATGCATCAAAGCATTGTTCTTAAATGTTCCTAATCATTGTATTATTGAGATAGTGCATCAATAATGCTAAAAAATCAGCACATGTTATGTTCCTTACTTGTGAAGTAAGCAATCACTCTCATAGGTTGAAGTATAGAAATACTTGGAACTAGCATGTGAGTGCTTGCCATGGGAAAGTTCACTGAACTTGACCTGCCATGAGAAGTGCATTTGGTACCTCACTTAAGTGTCTATGCAATACTTCTCATGTGTCAATTATGTAACTACTCCCTAAACTTGAGACTTCAGGTTGTCTTGTATGTTGAGTACTATGCTTTGATTCATCCCTATGGGTACCTAACCAAGGATGCTAAAACAAGATGTTTTTGGGTATAGTATGAAGTATATGAAGGCAAAAGAGTGGTCAAGATAGGAATCATCACCCCAACTAATTCAAAGGAAAAAATCTCATTAGTTCTTGGTTGACATTAGCTTAATCAAATCCTTGGCCAAGGTGATTGGGAGATTATGAAATGAGTTTCATGACTCTTTATAAAGCTAATGATCTAACTATGAGAACAAATATAGAGGTCAATAAGAGAAGGCATTGCACCAAACTAATATCATCTCTGGGATATGTGATGAGAGAATTAATTACATTGAAAAACTATACACTGAAAGTGCGAGACCCTGTCAAGCTCGATTAAAAGACGGTATTGTACCGAGTGGTACAACTAAGTTAAATTGAGCCTTGAACTAGTTCAAATAGATATTCTAATAGGAATTTGAAAATTTTGAAACCCACAAAATGGCTTAGAATAGTGATTCGGAGTTAAAGTTCCAGTTTGGAGTCCATTAGAAAAATTGACCGATTAGGGACAAAACGATCATTTTACCATTTGATGAAAAAATGGAGATTTTTAGCCAAGATTTGATCACATTTGACCAAGAATAATTATATGAGATATAATTATGATTATTGGAGTATAAAATGATGTTTAGTAGTGAAAAATTGTGATTCTCGGTATTTTTACAGCACAAGGACAAAATGGTAATTTTGCCACTATAGGACTAAACGGGAATTTTTATAAAATGATTTTTGCCCCATTTGGTTAATATTGATCAATATTAGTGTTATTTGAGGTTGAAAAGTAGAAATAATGTGATTTCGGTACATTTGAGAGTATAGGGGCAAAATCATAATTTTTTCATCCTGAGGGCAAATCGGTAAATTTTTCACCCCAACACTTGTCAAGACCAAGGGATTTTAATTGTGGTAGGATTGGATAAGTACCAGAATATTTGTGGTGGAAAATTAAGAAGAAAAAGTCAAAAAGTTAAAAATTTAGGCCAATAAGCATGTGACACGTGGCATGCTTGATTATTTTATTATTTTCTATAAAAATCAGCCCATTAAATCCCCAATTCTCTCACCATATTCTGCCTAGGCAACCAGCAACAAGAACAAAGGAAGAACAAAGGGAAAAACAAGAAAACCTAGGTGAAAATTCAAAGAAAAAGTGAAGAAATCAAGGAAACAAGCTAGGTAAGTTAGAATTTCTTTAATTCTCCTTGATACCTAGCTTACCCATGCTTTTGTTCTTGATTTCCATGGTTGAATATTGAGTTATCATGATGAATTCAATTCTGAAAAATGGGTATGGAAGAGGAATTGTTGTTGGAATAATTTGATTTTAGACTATGTTAGTGTTTAGGGATAGTTAAGCATGGTTATGAACAAAAACACAAAAGAAATATTCAATTTCTCTAGGGTTCCTTGTTGGTCGAACCATGAGGGCTGAATATCAATGGGGGATTGTTTTTATTTCAAGGAAAATGGCATGGAAAATGATGAATTAAGGTGAAACGGTTATGTAGAAAAAA
>NC_030859.1:12335191-12370781 GCF_000208745.1 Theobroma cacao | reverse complement strand
AATCTAACAATGTGAATATGTGTATGCAATGTAAATTGCTAAATACATGACTGGTATAGTGCATGTATATTATTATCGATAATGCCATTGTGTTTTGGCTATGTTCACACCCGGGAAAAGGTGTGTGCGTATGCATGATATGATAAATTTGTTAAGCAAAGGTAAATGGATAGGCTTGCTTGGGCTTAGTGAGCTATGCTCATTAAGCTCATGCGCCGGTCATGGCCCAAAAAATTGGGTCGTGACAGAAAGATTGTCAAAGAATCCTTTGACTATCCTAACAATTGGGTGGCCATGATGCATTGCTAGATGCCAATCATGGTCTATGGAATTGAATTAGTTAATTTAAAATTGAATATGATTCATTTAAATTAATTAATTAATAACATTATACTTCAATTCCATTGCCAACATGTTAGGAACCTAATAGATCACACACAAAGGTCGCAATTTGGATTAAATTGAGAGTGTGATGATTTAAGTTAGACTTAAATCAAATTCTAGGTTTTAACTACTAAAGACTTAATTAAAAGAGGTTTAATTAGGTATTGGTTAAATATTATAATTGTTATAATATTAAAGACTTATTTTGTAAATTTTAATAAGTTAGACCTATATGTAAATATTACATTATAGCCGCTGTTTTTCTAAAGAGTAAAAAAACAAAAGACAAAAAAAAGTTTTTCTCTTGACTGCTGCCGCTGTTAAGAAGTTTTTTTGGAAAATTTCTCCTTTCATTCTTTGCTGGAAATGAAAAAGGAAAAGAGGACAAATCGCTATCCACTTGCTAGAACAAACTCATAGCATAAAGCTCTCTCCTTGAGAAGTATTAGTTTCAATCATGTGTGCAACATTGAAGGCCAAGCGATTGAGTGGCTAGGATTCTTTCACACAAAACGTGTTCACATTTTGTCACCGAAAGGAATCTTTTTGATTACGATATCACTTAGAAAGGTAAAACTTTTTCCGATTTTATGTGGTGCTTAACTTTGCATTAAACAACCAAGGTGATCAAAAGGTAGGAGGCATGGTTTTTATTTTATTTCACTACGTTGATGCTCTAATTATGTCATTCCTAGCAGTAATAATATTCTAACTATCAGTGGGTTCGCCCCATTCTAGTGAATAGTGGTTTAACCCCAACTATTTTGGGTTCCTCGCACGCTTTCGTGAATGACACATTGGCCTCATCCACAATCTATCAATTGGTCCCACCCTACTCAGGCAGGTAATGGACAAAGTCTTGACTACTATTTGGTTCACTTCGCATGAACAATTATTGCAACGACCTCTCCCCGGTCGCTATTGAGGTCCAAGACTTTCGAAAAAGACCCGCCAAGTCTCGAACAAGCCTGTCTAGGATTTGCTCGTTAATCCACTACATTCAATCACCATATAATATTGATACTTTCATATACTAAATTGAACCATAAATATAAAAATCAATACAAACTTTTTCCTTTTTATTCGTAAGTATATGCATTAAAATCTATAATCTCCAAATTAATGCTTATATAAAAATTTAGAATTTGTTTACAACTTAATAAATAAAATGCTACAACTTGACCTCTAACAATGGAGCGACTCAGAATAAATTGCTAGGAGATGCCTTTACCTATTCACGGTGGACCGAACGCGTCACTGACTACACTCTAGGCTGATCCCTATCTATAAAAAGGAAAATAAAGGGGTGTGAGTCTCATAGACTCAGTGATAATCATCGACTCAACGAGTAGGGCATAAATGGAAAAACAAGCAAATGGTAGATCAGTTGAATATAAAAACATAAGATTATAAAAGCAATTCGTTTCAAACGAGGATTTGTGCCTTATATAGAAATCAAGAATTTCTTATAAAGTATAAATAATCGAGGTAATAAAATTTTTCGCATCAAAATATATTAATAATCATTTTCGAATCAAATCAACAAAATTTAGCAAGCTCCCGCGAAACCAAATAATATTTAAAATCATGCACAAATCGTAACTTGCCCCATATGCGAGGAATTACAGATTCATTTCACAGATAAACAAATAGGGGAGCTACGAAAAACTGTTTAATTCCATTTCACCATGCAGAGAAATATAATTCATAATATTAAAACTTATTTCAACTCATATAAAACCATTACATTTGTGTCAAAAATAAACAACATGGCTTATGACTTTCTTAAAAACTTAGCTTATGCCAAAATCATTCTCATACTCAGTTGTCAAGGATACCTTGGTCTAGGGCTATCCCAACTGAGTCCGCCAAGGCTATTAAAAAGTCATGTATTCATAAATCATGTTTTTTATTTTGAAAACATAGTCGTTCCTTGGCGTTGGCTGAGTTCACCCTCACGTGGTGGTTTGGCGTGAAGTGAACTCTAAAGTTGTACCTCAGGGGTTACCCTACACGCCTCTCCAACTGGGGTAAGAATATAACGGGGTTACTGTGCCCCTCTAATAGGGTAGTCCACAGAACCCGCCGACTGTAGTAAGCTAAACTGACCATACAATAAAATTTGCAATAGCAATCCAGCCTATCAAGGCAAACAACAGTTTATACATTTTCAACACATTTACCAATCCAGCCAATCATGCCCACATTATCATAAGCCATTCGATTCAAAATACAATTTATAACACATCAAGTAGCAGTTTCCAATTACTCTTGAATTTCTTGGTTAAAATGAAATCACCTCTTTAAAAGAATTCAAATTTGATCTTCAAGGGGATATTTTAAATCTTTCTCAAAATATCGGTCCCCACATCATGTTAAAACTCTCTTTTCGTAAAATGTTCATTGTAAATATTTGCATGATATTTTGTATCAAAATAGCATGGTGAATATGTAATAAATTTCATGAATGCACACCACACAAACAATAAGGCACAATTTCCTTTGATGTAAATCTTTTCGACAAGCTTGTTTCCTAGTTTAAAACACTTTACGTATAATATATATATTTCAAATGATTTCTAAAAATAACTTACACCCACAGTTCTTTAAAATTCTATCAACGCATGCTTTCCATAAATTTTGCACTTCACATAAAATATACGTACATGTATATATATATGAAATTTTTAAAATTGACACCTCTTACTCACCTCATAATAATGGGATATTACTTTACTATTGATTCGTATGCGTATATAATTATTTCTATTTTTCGGTCACATACTTCGTTCGGCACGTCTCCACGATAAACTTTCCTAGCAACAATTTAAACTCAGTATACTTAATCACACATTTGTATGGGTAGCAACTTAATTAAAAATTCCTTAAGCAACTTGCATATTTTTCATCTAAAATATGCACAACATTAAACTACCCATAAACTTTAAAATATAGTATTAACTTACCATTGGGACTTTTTCATTTCTTTATGACCTTTGGGCCCTCTCCATGGGCTTCTTCATTTTTCCTATTTGAGCTAAGCCCATTTATTTGTATTTCCTATTGGGCCATGCCCACTTATTTTCTATTGGGTCATGCCCATTTATTTTCTTTTTCTTTTTCTTTTTTTTTTATTTTTTTTTGTTTTTTTTTCTTTTTCTTTCTTTTTCTCTCTTCCACGTTTCTTCTTCTTTTCTTTTTTTTTTTCATTCCAGCCCGTCACTCCCTTCACCACCGTGGCTTCCTCTATTCCTTTCCTCTTAAAATCGGTCACCAAAAGCCTCATTTTTTCACCCTTTTTGCTGCCATTTTCTGCTCTAAAATCAGCAGATTTTCAGCTCAAATTTTCGGCAACAAAACTTCTCAATTTTGGCAGCACAAAGCTGTCCAATTTTCCTGCACAAACTACCAGCAAACAGCTCCAATTTTTTTGCACAAATTGGCAGCAAACAGCTCAAATTTTCAGCAGCCAAAGTTGTCTTCCTATGGCAGCAAAAACCTCTAAAAATTTCTAGTAGAAAATTCACACAATTTCAGCAACAAAAACCTTGAATTTTCAGTACCAAAATCAGCCATAAAAACCTCAAAAATTCTTGCAATTAACCTAAAAAAAAAATCAGGTTTCTTACCTTAAAATTTTTCAGCTTTTTCCTCCTCTAAAAATTGCAGCAAAAAGCTCTCTTTTCCTCCCTCAAAGTGCAATAAAACCGTGCCAAGAAAAGAGCTGAATGTTCGTTTCTTTTCTCTTCCTCTCCCACAGTTTTTCTTTCCTTTTTTTTTTCCTTTGATCTTTGCTTTTCTTTTGCTTTCCCTCACAACCAACTTCTCTCTTTTCTTTTTCTTCTTCACTTCACCAACTTAACTTTTCTTTACTTTCTTTATTCTTTTGTTCAGTCAGCCCCCACCTTACATTTCTTCTTACTTTTTTCTTTTTATTTTCTTTATATTTCTTTACTCCATCTCACTTGGCCGGCTACCCACTCCACTTGGTTCCAAATTTATTATTATTCCAAATGACTTTGACTTTTCTTCATTCCCATCCAAACCACATCATTCCCATCCAAACGATATTCACCCCATTCTTTTTATTTCCTTATTATTTTATTCTCTCCAAATAATGCAATTTACATGTAATTCCTCAATTTCATTTTATTTGATACACCTCTCTCAAATTTCCATATTTTAAAATTAATTCTTTCGACACGTGTAAAAATTCTAATTTTCTTCTATCTTCCTTTTCTTTCACGTGTATAATCAAAATATCGAGATCGCATTTCAACGCGGTATCACCATAATATTTAAATATTTACTTACCCGCGTTAGCTCAATTTAATAAAATCACGCTGACACAATTATCATCATTTTCCTTCAAAATTCTTCTTTACTTATTCTCCCCCACTTAAATTAGTCATATTCCATTTTTCATGACCAATTTCGACAACATATGAAATATTAATATTTTAATATTATTTTATTGAATAAAATATTATTTTATTTCAAAAATTTTCACTTATCTTCTTTGGTCTCGAAACACATCATCACATCTCGGTTTATTTCCAAATCATCCCTTAGCTTACTAATTCCTTTCCAAAAAAAATATTATTATTTAATTATTGTTTTTACACGCGTGAAGCATTTTATTCTAGAACGTTCCTTTCATCCTTTGTCGCTCTTTAGCATGCCAATTCATATCAAACGATCATTCGTTTGATCAATAAGGTCTTATTTGTGTCCAACAAGGGTGCGGGGTATTACAATTATCAAAGCTGCGTGAGTGGCACTTCGACCTCACGCACAATCATCATAAGATCTCTTAAGCTTGGGATCCCTCTCATCTTTAGCTTGCATCATGAACATATAACATTTACATAAATCAACATTGTACTTTGCCTATAATGTATATGACTATCTCAACACGTACATCTCACGGCATATATTTGATAACCTCATAAATCACTTACATGCTTAGCCCATAGTGTATATGACTATCTCAACACATACATCTCATGGCATACATTTCATAACCTCATAAATCACTTACAAGCTTAGCCCATAGTGTATATTATAAAGGACAACAAAAGGAAAGAAACCAAGTAACAGCACAACATTAACTCACAAGATTTTCCAACATCAAAGTAAATCACAAAATCAATGCCTTCAAGCATGAAATCTACTAAAATCTGTCAACCATGAATTTGCCTCCATCAAATCGGCCTCACCATAATTCTCTACAACCGTTATATAAAACCTGATCATCACAAATCTACATAAATAGATATGTATAACATTGTAAAGATTCAAGCTTCATAATACACAAATACCTTTCCTTATATGGTATCAGAGCATATTGCATCACTAGCCTTTGGATCTTTTTTCAAAACTCTCTCATGGCAGTTACCAACCCTTCCTCAAATAACACCACCACTCCTATTTCTATCACTGTAGTAGCACATATATGTCACAGCCCAATCTCGGGCCATGACCTACGCATGGACCCAATAGGCACAAACCATCAGGCCCAAGCAAGCCTTTCTATGAAAACTTGTTCATTAGACCATCTGTCCTTCATTTATCTCAAGATTCTTAATTCATAATTATCAAATATAATTTATTCTCAAGAATAAATCATGGCAACTAAACATATACCATTCACAAAATAATATTACCATTTGCCAACCTATGGCGATATTACTATCCAAACGAAACATTTAAATAGCCATATACACATACAAAAGACCTTAATTATCAGTGGAGTGACTTTGGCGTGGATATTATCATGGGGTGTTCTAGTAAACCTACCATAAGATGAACAGGAGGAAGCGCCTTTACCTAAGACCCAACTATCTTCGAACTTGAAAAGTAAAACATGGAGTTGAAAAGAATGATTATAAACCTAATGAGTGAACATAGGAAGGGAACAAGCAAACGATAAGGAAAGTTTTAGAAAGCATGATGCACTTATGTTGAAAACAATGCAATTTAGTTTAATTTCTTTTTAAAATCGCTCAATTCAACCCTTGGTTATTTAATAGCTTAGTATTAAAAGATCCATAATCAATAATAAAGTTAAAGAGTGAAAACTACAGTAGAGTCCAAGCAAGGCAAGTATGGCAGAGTGAATCTTGCTACAAAGAAAAGGCATTCTCGCTACAGTGAAATTTAGGGCAAAATTTTGAACCAACCACCCGAAAGTTTCTCGCTATAGCGAGAATGAATTTCACTGCAGCCAAAACCCAGGCAAGCATTTTACTCAACCACCAGAGAGTTTCTCACTGCAACGAGAATAAATTTTCACTGTAGCGAAAAGCAAGGCAATGAAATTAAAAAAATTCTTGTCACAACAAAATCCATTTTTGCTGCAATGAAAATCAATTGGAAAGCGCTTATCAAATTTTAACATTCAATATTCAATGCAATCACAATATATTTTCCCAACCTCTCTATATATATAACATATATAAACATATATACACTACTGGCATCACCCCAACTCTTCCCCAGCTCATGTGCACTCCCACACAGCACAAAGCTAGGTCATCATGTGCCCTTCCACACCGCACATTACAATATCATCATCAGTATCATGTGCTCTCCCACACCACACATTACAATGTCATCATCAGCACCATGTGTTCTCCCACACCGCATAGGGCATAAATCATCAACGTGTGCACTCTCACACCGCACACTACCCGCATCGTCATGTGCACTCCCACATCGCACACGCATGGTTATAATTATCATACAATAATACCATTTAATGCATAACATACACATCAACATAATGTAGAAACACGTGAACTAATCACATTGCACATTTCACAATATAAGAACATTTTATCAAGGGCTTGTTCCCCAGGCATATTTTAAAGCAAAAACAAATAAAATTTTCAAATGATTCATTCAAACACTTATGCATTTCCCAAAACAATTTAGATGCAAGTTCACTCACCGTAATAATGCCACCTAACGAAACTAGCACCCATAAGATCTTAATCCAGGTAGTCCCAAAATACCATTAAAACCTATATTTACCAATAAACCATAACAATCTCAATTGAGTCATATTCTTAATCTAATAATTCTACTAAATATATACTACACAATCTAAACTTTAACCTAACACTTAACTTAGAACTTTTAGTCTAATTCACAAACCCCTTAAACTAATTATTCAAGCTTGAAGTTTTCTTTACCTTGGTGCTTGAAGGCATGAAGATCATCAAAACCTAGCCATTTCAAGGAAAGAAATTTTGAAGAAAATTAGAAAATAAAGTCTAAAAATTACAAACCCATAAAACCTAAAATTCAAGAGTTGAAATATATACCTATTGGTTTTAAAATGAAGATCTGCAACCGAAAATTCAAGTATTGATGAAAGTGGAGTAGAAATCGAAAAAGAAAAAAAGAAAGAGATATTTTTCTTTCTCTCTCCTAGGGTTTAGATGTGCTGAAAAAAGGGGGTTAGAAGCTGTGGTTTTAGTGCCCAAGAAGTTAGGGGAAGGAAGAAGTAGGAAAAGAAAAGAAAAGAAAAGAAAACAAGGAAAAGAAACTGAAATGCTTAATTTCTTTTGGTGAAGGATGAAAATGGCATTGGGAGGAGAAGAAAATGGAAGATGATGCCTTGAACATGATGGCCGGCCATGGGATAAGGATGAAGGGTCCAAGCTTCCTTTGGAACCTTTGACCAAACTAATGGGAAAATTACCATTTTACCCTCCAAGGTTTTCACCCTTTTTAATTAAGTCCTCCCACAATCTTTTAATTCCAATTAATTCTTATTTTTCTTCTTTAACACTTGTACCAACAAAATATCAACTTTATAGTTCAACGCGGTATCACCATAATATTTAAATATTTACTTACCTGCACTAGCTTTATTTAATAAGGACACTGTGAGACCTTGACCTTTAGAGACTCGTAAAGGGAAGTATATGCAATATCCCTTATCAGGGGTAATTTCATCATTTCCTTAGTAAGCCCATAAAAGTAAGATTTTTAAACAATATTATGGTCTAAGTAAGCCTAAGGCATAAATGGATGGTGAAATTAAGGGTAAAATGGAAAGGAAACCAAAATTTTGACGATTTTCACGATAAGGGCAAAATGGTCATTTTTCACCTCGAGTTAAAATTTTATATTTTCATGAACCCAAGTATGTTTAGACCTTTATGGACCTTGTCCTAGTGTCAAAAGAATAAAAAGATTGCATAAAAGATTAAAGGAGAGTAAGTTAACTAGTGGAGGGGTAATTTGGTAATTTTAAGTGGAATGGATAAGATTGGCCTATAAATACTTTCTTCCAGCAGCTTCTTCTCCCATTTTCTAGTAGCTTGTCTTCTTCTTCTTCTTCTCTCTCACGTTTCTTTAATTCCTCCATGGAAGCTTGATATGTGCATGATTTTCTCTCTCTAGCTCTAGTTTTCATACTTTTGAGTCCTTTTGACTAGAACCCTAGTATTCTTTCACTCTGTCACTTTAAAACCCTTGATAAATCTCATTTTTGTACTTTCTCTCACTAATTGGACGTTTTAGAAAGAGAAAGAGAAAATTACACCATTTATTTAAAAGCTATTGGAAGAGAATTTGACTACAAAGGAGCCCTAGGGTAAGTGATGAACTAAGATCGATTTTTAGCTGCAAAAAATGGCTAGTAATTGGGATTTATGAGCTATTTTATTGTTGAGTATGTTCATTACTTTTAGTGATTGAGATAGTGAACATAGATAGCCATTTAATGTGACAATTGAAAGCTAGCTAAGAGATAGCTTTTAGGGTTCATAGTGTGTGAATTGACCTATTGCTTATACTAATGTGATCCTAGGTTCTAATGAAGTCCCATCCTTCCAATTAGATCATTAAGGGAATTAGAGTCAGCTAAAGGCTCAACAATAAATCGGTGAGTGGACTGCCTTCAAAGCTTGTTTGGGAAATATAATGTAATTGCCACCCATTTAAAAGAATTATCAAGTTTTCATAAAATCAAGTGCCTTGGGAACAAGCCTTTGTCAAATGGTTTTATGGTGTGATATATTATTGCTATGGATTCATGCAATATTGCTTTATGATGATATATATATATATATGTGTGTGTGTGTGTGTGTGTGTGTGTTGTGCATGATGAATGATATTGTGTATAATGATTGTAACCGTGTGTGTGCATGATGTGGGGGAATGCACCTGCAAGTGATGATGGTGGCGTGAGAGATGGATGATGATAGTGCCCGTGTGCACGATGTGGGGGGATGTACACGATGGCACTAATTGTACACGATGTAGGGGGGATGCACATGATGGTGCCGGCTATGTGCACGATGTGGGGGGATGTACATGAGTCGGGTGTGATTATGATGATGTTGATGTTTATCTATGTAATTATGCACATCTAGACTTATGAAATGAAAACTTATGAATGTGATATATGATTGACATATATGAGAAATTTGATACATTGCACTTTAGGAATTTTTATGTGTTGTATGTTTATTTTGTTGGTTTAGCAGGATGGCCTTTTTGTTGAGTGAGGGGAAACTTTTCTCTTGTTGCTTTGTTTTCACTGTAGTGAAATTCATTCTCGCTGCAGTGAGAAACTCTCAGGTTTGAGAATCTTTACCAGAACTGGTTCTCGCTGCAGCGAGAATGTATATCGCTATAGCGAGATAGTCATTGTAGCTTCTCGCTACAGCGAGAAACTCTTTGTTTCATTAGCTGAATTTTGCTACAGCGAGAAACCTTCTGTTTTTGGGTTACAATTTCACTACAGTGAGATTCAATCTCGCTGTAGCGAAAAACCTTCTGTTTTGGTCTCCTATCTTGTCCAATTGCTGCCCTATCTTTCACTTCTTTGCTACCATATCGGAGAATGGACTTCCAACATTAAGGATTAAATGAGTTAAGTTTAAAATGGGGAGGTTTAGTGAGAAACCCTCGGCCAGTCGAGAAACCCTCGTTCGGCTAATAACTAAATCCTAATGTCACTACACCGAAAATTCGTTGTCGTATTTGACTTGTTTGTGTAATATTAAAGCTTTCATTCTTCAAATGGTTCGTTATGTATGGGTTCATGATTTTCAAATGATTAATCATTTAAGGGCTTGATGAGAGGTGTTTAATAAGAATAGAAACAAATTGCATTGTTTTGAAAAAGAATGCATCATGATTTCGTTAAAGATTCCTTATGGTATGCTTGTTCCCTTCCTTGTTCACTCACTGGGTTTATACTCACCATTTTCAACTTCATGTTTTCAGATCACGAGGCAACCGGTAACTAGGACGAGGTATCCTTGTAGACTTGTATCCATCTTTTGGTAGGTGTCTCGGATTCAGTAGTTGTACATTTGTCCGAGTCCTTCCGTTGGAAGTCGAGTATTATTTTGTTGTGTATAGACGAACCTAATGTAAATTGCTAAGATACATGTTGTAGACAATGTATATACGCTTGTTTGGTATGCCAGTATGAGATGGAAATGTGTAGTATTATTTTGGTTCTAAGTTATGAAATATGATTTAGCAGTTTACGATGGAATGATGAACTGGTCAGATTAATAGGCTTGCTTGGGCTTAGTGGACTATGTCCATTGGGCCCACGCGTCGGTCATGGTCTAGAATTTGGGTTGTGATAGATTCTCACTCACCTCTAATACTAACTATTAACTTACCTTTGAGCTTACCTCAATCCCAACCCACAAGAACTCATACCATGACCACAAGATCACAAAGCAATATCTTTAAATCCAAAATAGTGTTCATTGCATCAAAACATCTACTTCCTTGTCCTATTGAACCCACTTATGTTAGCCAAGCTATGAAAGACCCAACATGGAAACAAGCAATGATAAAAGAGTTCAATGCACTGGTTAAGAATCAAACCTAAGTATTAGTTCCTCCATTTTCCAAAAATAATGTTATAGGTTGCAAATGGGTGTTTAGGGTCAAAAGAAAGCCAAATGGCTTAATGACAGGTACAAAGTGAGATTAGTGGCAAAAAGGTCCCATCAACGTGAAGGCATTGACTATACAAACACATTAAGTCCTGTCTTTAAGCCTACTACCATCAAGATTGTTTTTAGCATTGCCTTATCCTATGGGTGGCTTATTCAACAACTTGATGTCAACAATTCCTTTCTTAAAGGCACTTTACCTAAAGAGGTTTACATGGCACAACCCACTGGTTTTATTGACAAAGACAAGTCCCTTCATGTTTGCAAGCTTCACAAGGTAATTTATGGTCTTAAACAGGCTCCTCGTGCTTCGTATCAAGAATTAAGTAGTTTCTTTACTGATTATGGATTCCAAAACTTAATTTCAGATGCTTCATTATTTATTTATACAAAAAACTCTAGCATTATATATTTTTTGGTATATGTTGATGACTTATTTGTTACTGGAAATGATGACACAACGTTGGAAAACTTTTTGTAGCAGCTCTCTAAGAGATTCTCTTTGAAAGACCTTGGACCTTTAAATTTCTTTTTGAGAGTGGAGGTAACCACAACACCTACAAACATGTTCCTATCTCAACCCATGTATAGAAGAGAACTACTACAAAAAATTAAAATGGACAACGCTAAGGAAGTTGCCACAACAATAGCCACCAATGTCAAGTTACAACTCAAAGATGGAACTAGTTTAGCTTATGCATTAGATTGTTGTTACAACCCAATTTTCGAGCCATGACTGGTGCAAGGGCCTAATAGGCATAGCCCACTAGGCCCTAGCCAGCCTTTCTATATGAACCTGTACATTAGTCCATCTATCATCCATATTTCTTTAAGATCTATACTTCATAATGTTCAAATGATAAATTTCTTCGAAAACAATTCATAAAACCCAAGAATATACTCATAATGGCGTCATCAATCAAAATATACATAGATAGTTTGCCAAATGGATCTTAACAATTCACATTAAGCATACATGTACATATACAAAGACCCTAACCGTCAACAGAACGACTCTAGGCGTGGGTGCTAACATTTAGTGTCATGGCAAACCTACCGAAAAATGGATAAGAAGGAGCCCCTCGACCTAGGACCCAATCACCTCCAATTCAGAAAACCTAAAACATGAAGTTAAAAAGAATGAGTATAAACCCAGTGAGTGCACATAGGAAGGGAACAAGCATACGATACGAAAAGTTTTAGAAAACAAAGCACAATGCACTTTTGTAAAAAAAAATAATAATGCAATTTAACTAAATTTCTTGTTAAAACCCCTCAATTCAGCCCTTGAATATTTAATCCCTTAGTGTTGAAAAATTCATGATCAACAATGAAATTAAAGAGTGAGAACTGCAACAAATCTCCAAACAAGGCAAAAAGTTTTTCGCTGCGGCGAGAATCAAATTTGGCTGTGGCAAGAACAGTGTCTCCCATGGTAGAAAGTTTCTCGCCATGGAGAAAATTAATTTGGCTTTGGCGAGAATAGTAACTATAAAGCCCGACATTATAAAGTACTTGCCATGTCCTTCATGTGATTGACAATATGCTTGCATACTTGGAAAGCCCCGAAAAATCGTCAAAAGTCGATATTGTACACTACCCATGCTTTCTTTTTCATTTTCCATGCTTAGAACACAAGTTTGCATGATGAACCCATGCTGGCCGAATTTGAGAGGAGAGATTTTGAGCATTGATTTTGCTAGATTTCAAGTTAATTAAGTGTTTTTGGTTGTTTGGTAATGGAAAGTATGAAATCTAGCAAGGAATCACTTTGTTCTTCACAAACCCACAAGAGGCCGAATTTTCTAGGGAGGATATTGAGGCTGAAATTGATGATATTTCATGATATTTTGGTGGTATTTAATGATTGGTGAGGCTAAAAATTTAATGGGAAATTTTGGCATGAAAATCTGAATTTTTACCTAATGTATAGACATGTGCAATTTATGGTTCGGACTGATAAATTGAATCATATTCATAGTCATTGAGGTATTTTAAGTATAATTGGAGTGTAGAAAAGGAAAGAAATCGATTTGGAGTTAAATTAGAGGTTTTAGCCAATTACACCGAGAATAGTGCAAATTAGGTCGAATACCGTATTTAAACGGCTATTCGGACATTTTGCATCACATTTCGTGCATTCATATAGATTTATAGAGCCTGAAATAATTTATGATAAATTGACACAATTTATTGAAATTCATATCACGTATGATGTATAGGTGGTGAGCCCTCTAACAAGGGTAAAGAGATTGTGCCCGAAGATCGGGAATAGAAGTATATCGAACTCCTAGTACAATGAGTAACCTTACTATCATCTTAATTATCTAAAGTATGTTTTATCCGATTTTGTGAATTTTATTAAAAATGAATTAAATGATTAATTTTTCAGTTTTATAAACAAAATGTGATTTAATGAAATGATTTCATAAAATTGTTTTAAAATGAAGTGATGGTTTGAAAATAGAGTAATTGGAGACTGTTTTCATGTGTTGTAAATTCATGGTTTGAATCGAATGGCTTATGACAATATTTGCATGAATGGCTAAATTGGTATTTGTGTTGAAATATATATGAACTGTGTATTTAGCCTTGAAAGGCTGTGAATTACAATAATTGTCATATCATGTTACTAAATTTTATTGTATGGTGGTGTTTAGCTTACTGCAGTGGGCGAGTTTTCGTGGACCAGCCTATTAGAGTGGCACGGTAAACCCCATTATATCTTACCTCAGTATGAAAGGCGTGGGTGGATAACTCCTAAGGCTAACATTTTAGAGTTTACTTCACGCCAAACCACCACGTGAGGGTGAACTCGGCCAACGCCAAGGAATGGCTATGTTTTTAAAATAAAAACATGATTTATGCTTACATAACTTTTTAACAGCCTTGGCGGACTCAGTTAAGATAGCCCTCGGCCAAGGTATCCCTGATAACTGAGTATGAGAATGATCTTTGGCATGAGCCAAGCTTTTCAGGAAATCATAAGCCTAGTTATTTATTTGGTTGAAATGAGTTGAAAGGTAATGAAATTACAGTATGATGACTTATTTCAATTGTCTCCATTTACTCGACTTTAGATGGTTTAGATGGTATCTGTTTACTCATTGGGATTTTATGATCTCACCACCCTCAATTCCAACCATTTCTGGCTCGAGGTAGCCTGTGGATAGCAGATATTGTCAAGGATTATAGTCAGCTTTACTACTCCAAAAACTATAGGTTTACTACCTTTGTCCACTTTTGTTCCTTGTGGGCCCACGAGTCACTGTAAAGTAAATTTCATATCCCGGTTATCTGTATTATAGTATGTATGAATTTATTTAGCTTTTACATTACAAAAATTATTTACCGATGACTCTATAAATATTGTTTTATAAAAAATTAGAATATTTTATTGAATATTTTTATTTTATTCAACTAGTTGTAATATCATTTTTAATAAATGTTTTAGACACCCAAATTTATTTTAAATCATGAAATATGTGTTTTCCACTCATCTACTACATTTTTAGTCAGGTTCGAAAAATTTTGAGGAAAAATGACGAAAACGCCCCTGTGAGGCAAAATTTATTTTTCCATGGTTTTGAAAGGAAAGAAGCTTAAAATTCTTTAAAAACGAGGTTTGGCGATGATTACTCACAGGGGAAATGAAAAACAAAATGGTACTAAAGCCTTGCGGGGTTTCGGTTGGTACTCCGGGTAACTAATGTCTACCGAGACGTCGCGGCGGTTATCACGGGCTCAAGGGGAGTATCGGGTCATGATAGTAACTCTTAAAGCAGAAAGTTTCTAGCCGCGGTGAAAATCAATTTGGTTGCGGTGAGAACAGTAACTCTTAAGGTAGAAAGTTTTTCGCCGTGGTGAAAATCAATTTGGCTGCGGTGAAAATGATGTTCTTTGTAATGCCCTTATTTAGATTCGATTTATACAAATTGGCTTGCCCCTAAAGCAGTTTATATATCGTAAACAAACCCGATGCTATGTGTAAACATGTATACAAGAATTTATGTGAATATATATATCTATTTCATATATATATATGTACCCATATGTAACTTCAAACATACATCAAGGACATTTCACTCACCCCCAAAATAGTCTACATGGTTCAACACATACAACTACCGATCTCAACCCATCTCATGTGCACTCCCACACTGCACATAGCTAATGTCATTATGTGCACTTCCACACCACACATGGCAATATCATCATGCACAGTCCCACACCGCACCTCACCATCACCATCATGTGCACTCTCACACCGCACACGACAATTCCATCATGCGCACTCCCACACCGCAGCTCACCATCACCGTCATGTGCACTCCCACACTGCACACGCACGTTTGTAGTTATCATACAATATAGCCTTTCAAGGCATAACATACATGTCAACATCTAAACAAAAATCTTTACACATTAATACTTTTCACATAATTTATTGTTTTGGCCATACACTTAGTTACCCAATCCTATTTCCTAGGGAACTAATATTGACCATCATACAACTATATATCACATCCCAAAATCATCATTACGTCACACGCCACAATTCACTTAGTAATTCAACACAATGTAGGAAACACATGAATTCATCACATTACACATTTCACAACGTAAGGATGTTTCACTAAAGGCTTGTTTCCAAGTGTATTTTAAAGAAAATACCAATAAAACTTTTCAAGTGATTCATTCAAACACATAAGCATTTATCCCAAAACATTTTAAATGCAAGTTCACTCACCTTAATAATGTCACCTTACAAAATTAGCACCCACAAGATCCTAATCCAAGTAAGTCCTGAAATACCATCAGAACCTATATTTACAATTAAACCATGATAGCCTCAAATAAGTCATAAATTTGAGCTTAAAAATTCTAATAAATATACACTAGCTAAATTACATTTTAACCTAACATTTAACCTAGAATTCTAGTCTAATTCAGAAACCCATTAAATTGACTATTCAAATTTAAGGTTTTTTTTTCCTTGATGAGCTTGGAGACATAAAGGTCAACAAAACCTAATATTTCCAAGAAAAAGAATTTGAAGAAATTAGGAAATAAAGTATGAAAATATAACCCAAAAATTCTAAAATTCCAGAGTTGATAATATATACCTTTTGGCTTCAAAAAATGAAGATTTGAAGTTGAAAATTCAAGTGTTGATGAAGATGGAGTAGAAATAGAAAATAAAAGAAGAAAGAGAGATTTTTATTTCTCTCTCCTAGGGTTTAGTTGTGCTGAAAAATGGGCCTGAAAGTTATGGGTTTGGTACCCAAGAAGGTAACTGAAGGAAGAAGTAAGAAAAAAAAGGGAAGGAAAAGAAAATGAAAAAAAAATTTGATTTTCATGGTGGAGAGATGAAAATGGTGTTCGGAGGGTGAAGAAGAAGAAGAAAATGCCTTTTTGTGAAGATAAGAACCGGTCATGGAAGAAGAAGAAAAGAGTTAAAGCTTCCTTTCGAAGCTTTGACCAAGCTAAGGGCAAAATAACCATTTAGCCCTCCAAGATTTTCACCCTTTTTAATTAAGTCCTCCCACAATCTTTTAATTCAAATTTCTTTCTATTTTTCTTCCTTAACACTTGTACCAATAAAATATTAAGTTTATTCTTCAACGAGGTATCACCATAATATTTAAATATATACTTACCCACGCTAGCTTTATTCAATAAAGACATGCGAGTGCCACTAACATCATTTTTCTCCAAAATTCCCTCGTTTTTCTTCACCCCCACTTAGATTGACCATATACTCCTTCATGACTAATTTCAACATCGAATAAAATATTAATATTTTAATATTATTCTATTCTAAAATTTTTCACTTATCTCCTCGGTACCCAAAGTGTCTTATTATGCCCCAATTCACTTCTAAATCACTTTTTATCTCACTAATTCATCCTCAATAAAAGTATTGTTATTTAATTGTTATTTCCTCGTATGCAAAATATTTTAGTCTAGAATATTCCTTTCACCTGTCACTGCTCTTTGACACTTAAATTCATGTCAATTAGCCCTTCGTCTTATCGATACGGTTATGTTGACTACAACACGGGGGTATGGGGTATTACAATTATAGAAAGCTCATTGGTTTTCTTCAATACCTCTGTAGTACCTTGTACTTTGAGGTGGTGGCTAATAATGCTTACCGACTGCTAATTGAGGTTGATTACCAAGTAAAAGGGGTAATTCAGGAGTGAAGCTGTGAAACCTCGACCTTTATAGACACGTAACTAGAAGTAGACGTGATAAAATGGACTAAGGGTAATTTCATCATTTTCTTTAGTAAGTTCATAGAAGTATGCTTTCAAACATTATTAAGGCTTAAGTAGACCTAAGGCACAAATGAATGATGAAAATAAGGATAAGATAACGAAGGATATAGAAATAATGATGATTTCTAAGGTAGGGGTAAAATGGTCATTTTGCATATCGGGTCTAAATTTTTAACTTTTCACAAACTCGAGTACTTCTAGACCATTATGGACTTTGTCTCACTGTCCAAAAAGTAAAAAGTTGAATCAAAGGAAAGAAAAAGACAAAGTCACCTTATGGAGGGCATTTTGGTAAATTATATGAAAAATTGGATAAACTTTAGATATAAATATCTAAAGCTCCAACAATTTCCAGCAACTTCCAGCCATTTCTTCTTCGCTTTCCATCTCACGTTTCCTCATCTCCATGGGAGCCTCCCTTAAAGCTTCCATAGCTCCCTCAAATTACCTTCAATTTACATGCTTTAGTGCACTTTTTCATAGAACCTTTGGTGCTCTTTCACTTTCCCACCTTAAAACCCTCAAAAGTCTTTCTTTAGTATTTTCTCTCACTAGTTGAAAGTTTTAGAGAGAGAAAGAGCGACTTGCCATAATAGCTTGAAAACTCTTGAAAAAGAGTTCAACTACAAGTCTAAGAGTTAGGGTTGATTTTAGGTGGTTAAAGATGGCTAATAATTAGAATTTTGGGCTGTTATATTTTTTATGGTTATATTGTGCATGATAGGTTCCAACGAGGCCTCACATGTCTGTTTGAAGTAATAATCGAAGTTAGAGTCAATTAAAGATTCAACAATATCGATGAGTGAACTTGCATAAAATGTTTTTGGGAAATACATATGTGTTGGGATGAAGCATTTAAATGATTTGACTTGGTTTTCATTAAATTATGCATGGGAACAAGCCCTTGATAAAATATTTTGATGTTGCGAAAATGTGAAATGTGTAAAAAAATGAATCCATGTGCTCCTATATTATGTTGGTAAGTATATATATGAATATGTGTTGTGCATTGATGAATAATGTTGTGTGATGATGATGACCAAACTATGTGCGTTGTGGGAGCGCACATGAGCTAATGATGACCTGGTTATGTGCGAGTAGGGAGTGCGCATTAGCCGATGATGACTCAGCTATGTGCGAGTAAGGAGTTCGCATAAGCCGATGATGATGACCCGGCTATGACAATGAATGAAGTGGGGTGGTGTACTATTTATATATGTTTATATATGTATATGTGATAGAAAATTTATGATTATAATAGGTGATTGAAATGAATAATGAGAAACTTGATTATTGTCAATGTGTTCACTTTGATGTGCAATATATCAGGAATGGATTTTGTGGCATGTGAAAATCCCTTTATTGTCATCTGCCCTGAATCTCGCTGTAGTGAGAAGCTTTCAGGTGGTGGGGGCACAAACCAGCCTTGTTTCTTGTTGCAGTGAAAAAGAATTCTCGCTGCAGCGAAAATGGATTCTCACTGCAGTGAGTAACTTTTGAGTACTCCCAAATTCTGGTGTAGTGCTTCCAATTTGACAATGATTTTAACCACCTTCAGGTCAGAAATGGGAAAAGTAGTAAACATAAAAGTTGTATCCTAGCCTCTTAGCTTTCTAATGGTCTAATACTCAGGTCAATTGGACTTTGGTAGTCGGAGATATACTGGAAAAATCGAAACATATGAAAACTAAGACTGTTTCTCGCTGCAGCGAGAAACTTGCTGTCATGCTTGCTACCTTGCTTGCTTTTGACATATTTTTCACCCATTTAACTTCATGGATTGATCACGGGTTTTTACAACACTATGAGGTTATTAATCAAAGTTTGAAATGAGAGATTTTTAGTAAAAAATTAAATCAATTGCATTGTTTTAAAAACAAGTGTATCATGATTTCCAAGTTCTTCTTATCGATTGCTTGTTCCCTTCTTATGTTCACTCACTGAGTTTTATACTCACGTTTTTAAACTTCATGTTTTCATATTTGAAGGTAGTTGGGACCTAAATTGAGTTGTTCATGTATGCTCGCCTTCTTGGTAGGTAATATGGCATCTCAGTAGCTGTACCTTCACCCACGATCACTCCACTGACGGTCAAGGGTCTGTTACTTGTGAACACGTATATGTAATGTAATCCGCTAGTATCCATGTTATAAGTCAAATATTTATATTTGATTACTGATTCCATTAGAAGTTGGCAAACGAGTGACATTATTTTGACATAATAAAATTGTAAGTATTGGGTTACTATAAAATGTTACTGAAATATTTTCAGTGGAGAATTACAATATGTGGTTTTAGAAATGATGGTTGGGAATGATGATCAGGATTGCATAAAAGGGCTTGCTTGGGCTTAATGGGCTATGCTCATTGGGCTCATGCACCAATCATGGCCTAGGATTTAGGCTGTGACAACCTCTCACTGACTAGACTTGACATCACTTATGCCATCAATAAATTATCTCAATTCATGCATTCACCAACTCTTACTTACTAGTCAAGTCTCAAAAGGATTTTAAGATATTTGAAAGGCACCATTCATCATGGGTTGCACATAAACAAATAATCATCTTTAAATATTTCTACCTTTAGTGACTCTGATTGGACTGGAAATCTTGATGATCCGACCTCCATTACTGCCTACATAATATATCTTGGAAGTAATCCTATATCTTGGAAATCATCCAAGCAAATATCAATGGCAACATCTTCCACATAAGCTGAATATAGAGTTATTGCCAACACCATTATTGAACTAATCTAGATCAAGAATCTTCTCAATGAACTGTATGTCTCTTCTTCCTCTGCACTAATCCTGCACTGTGACAACATCGGAGCTATATACTTAAGTTGCAATCTTCTTTTTCACTCAAGAATGAAGCATCTAGCTCTTGACTCTACTTTGTATGCCAACATGTTCAAAATGGACAACTTGAGGTCTCTTACATTCGAACAAATGATCAACTTGCAAATAGAATCATCAAGCCTTTAGTTAAGTAAAGGTTTTTCTACTTAAGGTCCAAGATTAGTGTCACCAATGGCTCCACCATCTTGCAAGGGCATATAAAGGACAGCAAAAGGCAAAACAAGAAGTAACGACAAAACTTTGACTTACTAGATTTTCCAACATCAATGAACATCACAGAATCAATGCCCTCAAGCATGAAATTTGCCAAAATCTATCAAACATGAATTTGCCTCTATGAAATCTGCCTCACCATAATTCTCTACAACTGTTACATAAAAACTTATCATCATAAATCTGTATAAATAGATATGTATAACATTGTATAGGTTCAAGCTTTGTCATACACAAATACCTTTCCTTATATATATGACTATCTCAACACATACATCTCATGGCATACATTTCATAACCTCATAAATCACTTACAGGCTTGGCCCATAGTGTACAAGATACACTTAACACATACGTTTCATGGCATAAATGCTACAATCTCATAAATGGATCTCTTGCATCCAACATTCTTAACATGCTACATCGTATCTAACATGTGCATGATAACTTTCATACATTATCCATAGAAATATCTTGCATCCACACTAACCCGAAGGCTAGAGTAATCAAGTGGACTACAAACATAGAAAGGTTTGTCCCCCCTTATTGAAAACTAATACATAGTAGCATATTTACATGTACAGTAGATTTATAAACAATTTGAAAATCATTATGTCACACATTTCACAATCATTATCAAATCAAGTCATTTTAACATTTCCTTGAAAACTTCTTAAAACCTTGTAGTTCAAATCCTTTAACAAATCAATTATGGAAATAATTTTTCAACATGTTGAAACAACCATTTCCATAAAAATCATGCTAACTTTACATATCAAATACTTAAAGAGGGGTATCCACTCACCTAATTGGAGAGTCGATTCCTAGCTCTAATCACAACTCCATTTTGGTGTTATCTAAGAAGTTTTCAAGTATTCCTATCATACAATAATCATCACAATCATTTCCTAGAATAACAAATTAATCATTTTAGGTGCTTTTGAAACTACTCGCTTTTAGCTAAACTAATTTTCAAGCTAAAACCCATGCTTAGAAACCGATAAATCTTTCATCCTTACCTTAGGTGAGCTTAGATGCTTAAGAAAATCACAAAGCCTTTAAGATTTAATCAGGAACAGAAAATTTTGGCAACAAAATCATATTTTCAGAAACTAGAAATCAAGATTTAAAGTTTCCAAAGCTTAAAAATGTCACCTTTTTCATAACAACTTAAAACCACATCATTTAATCATAAAAAATGGAGATTTTTGTTAAAAATGCATTGGAAGAGCTTAAGAGTTGGGGTTTTACCTTGCAAATGCAATTAAAGGTTGCCAACCTCTAAAAATGGAGTATATTTGTAAGTTATGGTGTGAAAATAAGTTTTTACCCTTGTTATTTTTCTAAAATCGACGAAATGCATCGATACATTGGGCCATGTATTGATACATTTGGGTCTAGGAAAAATGTATCTACACATTACGAACATGTTTCGATACATGTTCATATGAAACTCTTTCTAGGCTAAATATATCAATACATCATGAACATGTATCAATACATTTGAAACAGAATGTAGTTTTTGAGGCAAATGGCCTATAAAAACTTGCCCAACTTATTTACATTAAATACCATTTGAGTAAATGTCCCTTTTACTTTTTACTCTCCATTTACTTAAGATATTTAAGAGGGCATTTACTTAAATGTTTATTTAATCTAAATAATCAAACAGCCGCCCATTTGGATTAATTATAAATATAAAAATACAAAATCCAAAAGAATCAAAACCTAAATTTTGGTTTCAAAAACAAAATAAAAAAAGTTCAACTGAAATTAAATTTGCAGCTCCTATTTGCCATAGCAAACATATTCCAAAAATTATGGAAAAATAATTTCTAGTCATCTAAAAATCAAAGGAATCATTACTACCATTTTTTATTTTCAAAAGATTGTTCTATAAAAATCACATATTTTGAACCTTTCCAAACTTAGAATATTTTCTGGTTCAAAAGTGACAGGCAACCAAAAGAGTCAGTGAATTCCTTTAAAGGTTGAAACTAAGTTTGATGTTCAAATATGTAATCTATATGCTTACCTAAGGATTTCCTAACTTATCCTCTTACTCAAGGTGAGATTTCACATTAAGCAATATTTGTACATAGATATACATTAAACTTCCAAGAAAATTTTGAATTCCTTATTGTTCTTAATGCACTTATTAAGGGGGAGCATAAACTTAGGGGGAGCAATCCCTGAATCTGCACATAGAGTTTATCCCTTTAAAGACATTACACTCTTAATCTAGGAGTGTTTTGTCATCATTGAAAAAGATGGAGAATGTTGACTCCATATGTTTTTAATGATAACAAAACATTCCTTATTTATTATTGTCTAACTTCATTATTTGAATGTGAAGGATAAAGTTAATTTCCCTAATAAAATTGTTGATTAAAGTCAAGTTCAATTAAAAAATGGTTAATCAGTTAAAGAGAGAAAGAAATAAAGGTTTAGTGAAAACAAAACCTCATTAACTAATGAACAAAGAGCCTTAACCAGTTAACATTTAACTAGGCATTGTATAAAAGAAGGTAGAAAAGTCTTAATCGATTATGTTACATCCCATTTTAGGGTGGAACATGACCAGTGCATGGAACCAGACGAGTATAGCCTACTAGGTCCAAATAAGCCTCTTTAACATTTAAATTAATCATTTGTCATTACGGATGCATATTTAAACATACATAGGCATATAATATCAACTCATGCATACCATCACACACAACATTACACATATATGGAACTTCTCAACATATTAGTGTAAGTACAAACATTTCATATATCATCAGACTGTCGCGTTCTCAGTGCTCCACATCGTTTACATGTCTCAACACCCTTAGGTGTCCATATGGGCCCTTAAGCCACTTTATTCATTTAACATAACATTCATGATGTAATACACCTAAACATTTGGTTGCATCATCATAACATAACATAATCCATTAAAACACATTCACAGTCTATAAACATTAACATAACATAGATGGACTTGTCAGTTGAATATGACCTAACTCGCTAGGAATCAAAAGGCTACGAGACACCTACCAATGAGGAATGAACGAATCATGTCTTCGTGACACTGGCTACTAACAAGAGAGTGTTATCATTGATCTGCAATAAAATAGTGACGAAAAATAACGTGAGTCATAAAGACTCCGTGAGTGGATACTGGGAAGGGGACAAGCCAAGGGGAAGAGTTTTTCGTAGCCATGCAATTGTAAATACATATTATTCATAAATTCAACATCATTACCATAATGATCATATAACTTATCATTTTAAACATCCTTTAATAACAAGTATGGAAACAACTTTAACTAAATAGTTAGAACTCATTTATCCTTGAAAACCTCTCTAAAATCACTTAAAAATCCTTTTCTGGAACAATTCTATTGATAAATTATGGAATGTGTCGATATATGTAAGAAATCTATCGATACTTTTGAAAGTGTATTAATACATTTCACACAAAACACTTCTTGTAGCATTCTATTGAAAATGTATTGATACATTCTTCACATGTATCGATACTTTTGCCATAGAATCTATTTTTTGAGCAATATTCTAAATCTAAACCATTCATAAGTCTTTCTAACATTGAGGGATCATTCCCTAGGCTAAGGTTCTACCTAACCAAGCCATTATCACCATATTACACTGTGAAAAACAGTATTGATAATCATTCAGTCATAATCTGTTGTCACATCCCATTTTCTAAAGGCATCATGGTAGGCGCATGGACATGAAAGAACATAAACTACTAGGCCCAAGCAAGCCTCTTATCTTAAACATCATTAAACATTCATCATTTTATGTGGAAGCGTTTTATAGTAAGCATTAACATAATCTCATCAAACATACACTCATAAAACTCATTACACAATTAAGCAACTTTTCAAATTAATTATGTAAACTCAAGCATTCCATATATATTGACAAGTGCTAGTATCATAACGCACAATAACATTAATCATTACCAACACCCTCGGGTGTCCACAAAGGCTCTCAAGCCACTATTATAATCTCATACATAACAATATCAGTGTAAAATGGCCAACATTGGCAAAATTAACATAAAGATGTTCATAGTTTATAAACATAAATATAAGGTAAAGACTGATTCATCAACGGAACATGATTCGACCTCTAGGCTACAAATGGCTACTAAATCTCCTACTGAAAAAGCAATGGATCACGTCTCTGTGGCACTGATAGCTATGAAAAGTATTATCACTGATCTGCAACAAAAATAAACGGGAAAAATAACATGTGAGTCACAAAGACTCCATTAATGGATATGGGATGAGGACAAGCTAGGGGATAAGAGTACTTCGTAAACATGTTCATGCCATTTATAAACAATTTAATCATAAAATTCATGAAGCATGGTATTTAAATGCATTTTAAATAGCATTTGCATGAAAACTAGTTTTCATAACATTTATAAGCCTATTTACCTTTAAAATTCGCATCAACTTTAATCAAACAACCTTTTTTGCAATGAATATATCAATACATTCTTGAATGCATCAATGCTTTCTAGAATGTATCGATACATTAGTAAATTGTAATGATACATTCCACACAGAAAGGCTTCTAAAGCGTTTTATTTAGAATGTATAAATACATGCTACTTCATATGCATCGATACTTTGAACACAGAACCCAAGTTTCTAAGCAAAATTTAGCATTTTTGCCATTCCTTAACTCCCTTTACCTCTTAGGACTACCTTTTATCCTCAATTCATTCCATCAAACTTATTCGCATGCTTATTGACTCCATTAGTTTTTGATGATAATAAAACATTCCCATTCATTTGTGTCTAATAACTCTACTTGAGTGTGCAGGACAATAATTGTATGCATATGATAAATAAATAATTCTATGGGACACATCAAAAAGGCATATGTATAAGAAGCCACAACTAATCAACAAAATAGAAGCCTCTTAGTTGGATAATGAAGGGTATTAGTTAGCTATAATTCAAATCAGAAGTTGGCGAGCCCAAAAGTATTGAGAAACAGAAAAGACTTTGTCAAGCCCATCTCTACAATATGTTTATTATGCCATTCTTACATAAGAATGCATGTTTGCTTACTTGGGTACCTCGAAAATCGTTAAAGGATAACAACGTACCAAATGGTACAATCAAGTTGAATTAAGCCTCGAACTAGACCAAATAGACATTTTAAGATGAAATTGAAAATTTTAAAACCCCAGAATGACTTAAAATGGTGATTCAGAGTTCGAGGACCGATTTGGAGTCAAATTGGAATTTTCATGACCTAAGGGCAAAATGGTCATTTTGCCACTCGAGGTTAAGATGTGAGTGTTTGATGAAATTTTTGACTAAGATTGATCATTTGGAGTATAATTTGAGTTTAAGAAGTGAAAAATTACAATTTTGACATTTTTCAAAGTATAAGGGTAAAATAGTCATTTTGCCACCCTAAAGGCAAAATTGTAATTTTAGATCACCCAACACTTGTCCAGCACATGAATTTCACCCATTATTATCATGGATAATTGAAGGATTTTATGTGGTGGAGAAAGAAAGCTTAATAGTTAAGAATTTAAAAATGGACCAATGGTAAGGTGACAAGTGTCACGCTTTTATTTCTTTATTATTTTCCTTATAAATTAGCACAAAACCAGCCCATTTCTCTTCATTATGGTCGGCCAAAGCAAGAAAAAGGGAAGAAAAGAAAGAACAAAAACCCTAGGTGGAAAAATTCAAGGGAAAGGTGTGAAAATTCAAGAAAACAAGTGAAAAAATGTAAGATTTTTTCAATTAAGCTTGAGATCTCTCTATCTTAAGCATTTTTTCTTATTTTCCATGATTGAATCATATGAAATCATGATGAATCCCTTGCTGGCGGAACACTTACAGGGAGGTTTTGATGCTTGATTTGGTTAGATTTCAATGTATTTTAGTGTTTTTAGTTAGTTAGTGATGTGTAGCATGAAAAGCCAACAAGAAAAATTCATTTTCTCCCATCACCCATCATTGGCCGAATCTTCCATGTAGAGTGTGGATGGTGGATTTGATTTTATTTCAAGTGAATTGGTTAGGAAATGATGAATTACGGTGAGAAAATCAAGTAGGAAAAATCATAGTATTGATGCACCCACCATGGCCGAAATTTCCAAGAGAAAATGTGAGGATGATTTTGCCATATTTCTAGTTATTTATTTGTGTTTGATGATTTGGAGTATTGGGAAAAAATGGAATTATTTGGAGTTGAATTGGACGTATTAGCCAATTAATCGAGAGATAGATCGAATTAGGCCAATACCATTTTATTTAGGTACACAATTGAACTTATATTAAACACCGTATTTAGATGGTTACCCGAGCATTTCACATCCCATTTCATGCATTAGTAAAGAGCCTAAAATAGATTTATAATGGTATGCCACAGTATATTGAATTATGTGTCATGTATTATATATAGGTGGTGAGCCCTCTAACAAGGGTACAGACGTTGTGTCAGAATACTAAGAATAGGAGTATTTCAAACTCTTGATACGGTGAGTAACCTTATCATCATCTTGATTATCTGAAGTGAATTTTAATTTATTTTTGTGATTTTATGAAAAATGAGTTTAAATGGTAAATCTTTATGCTTTATAAGCAAAAATGTGATTAAATGAAATGATTTTATAAAATTGTCTTGAAATTGAATGATGGTTTTGAAAATGGAGTAATTGGAGACTAATTGTTGTGTTATAAATCATGGTTTGAATTGAATGGCTTATGATAATATTGGCATGAATGGTTGAATTGGTAAATGTGCTGAAAATGTATAAACTGTTGTTTGCCTTAATAGGCTGGATAATGATAAAATTACCATGTCATGTTGTTGAATTTTTATTGAATTGATGGGTTTAGCTTGCTGCAATAGGCGGAATCTGTGGACCAGCCTATTTAAGGGGCACGAAATCTTGTTATATTCTTACCTCGATTGGAGAGGCATGTAGGGTAACTCCCGAGGTACAACTTTAGAGTTCACATCACTCCAAACCACCATGTGAGGGTGAACTCAACCAACGTCAAGGAACGACTATATTTTCAAAATAAAAACATGATTTATGCGTATATGACTTTTTAACAGCCTTGGCGAACTTGGTTGGGATAGCCCCAGCCCAAGGTATCTCTGATAACTGAGTACGAGAATGATTTTGGCACGAGTCAAAGTTTTAAGAAATTCATAAGCCATGTTGATTACTCGATTTTTATGAATTGATTTTATTTGGTTGAAATGAGTTGAAAGGTGATGAATTATAGTATGATGATCTATTTTAATCATCTCCATTTACACAAATTTTGTCAAGCTTGACTCTACAATATGTTTATTATGCCATTCCTACATAAGAATGCATGTTTGCTTATTTGGGTACCTCGAAAATCGTTAAAGAACGACAATGTACCAAATGGTACAATTAAGTTGAATTAAGCCTTGAACTAGTCCAAATAGGGATTTTAAGATGAAATTGAGAATTTTAAACCCCAGAATGATTTAAAATGGTGATTCGGATTTCGAGGACCGATTTAGAGTCAAATTGGAATTTTCATGACTAAGAGTAAAATGGTCATTTTGCCACCTGATGTTAAAATTGGAATGTTGGAAGAAGTTTTTGATCAAGATTGACTATTTAGAACATAATTTGAGTTTGAGAAGTGAAAAATTATAATTCTGACATTTTTTCGAGCATAAGGGTAAAATAGTCATTTTACTATCCAGGGGTAAAATTGTAATTTTACACCCCCCAATACTTGTCCAGCACATGGATTTTACCCAATATTATCATGATAATTGAGGAAATTTAATTGGTGGCGAGAGATTGCTTAATGGGTAAGTATGACACATGGACCAATGGAATGGTGACATGTGTCAAAATCTCATCCATTTATTATTTTTCTTATAGATCAGTACAAAATCAGCCTATTTCTCTTCATATAGCCAGCCAAAGCAATAACAAAGGAAGAAAAAGGAAGAACAAGAAGCCTAGGGTGAAAATTCAAGAGAAAATTGGCAGATTTCAAGTAATCAAGCAATCAAAGGTAAAATTTCTTGATTTTGACTTGTGATCTACCTTTCCCATGCATTATTTTGCGTTTTCCATGGTTGAATCACAAGATATCATAAAGGATAGTGTGCTGATCAAACCCTAGGACAGAGGTTTTAGTGCTTGATTTGGTTAGATTTCAATGTATTTTAGTGTTTTTAGTTGATTGGTGATGTGTAGTATGAAAATCAAGTAAGAAAAATTCATGTTCTCCCATCACCCATCATTGGCCGAATTCTCCATGTAGAATATTGATGATGATTTTGGTTTTATTTCAAGTGATTTGGTTAGGAATTAGTGATTTGTGGTGTGAGAATCAAGTAGAAAAAATTATAGTGTTGATGCACCCACCATGGCCGAATTTTCCAAGAGAAACTGTAAGGATGATTGTCACAGCCCGGAACCTCCCTTGGGCTCAGGACAACCGCCGCGATGTCCTGATTGACACTCATTACCCGAAATGCCAATCAAAACCCCGCAAGGCTTACGTATCAGTTTCTTGCCTTTCCTGTCAGCAATCATTGTTAAACATTCCGTTTTAAACAATTACCAGTCGTTTCCGACTCAAGTAAATCAAAAGATAAAAATTATTTTATTTTATTTTTTTAAAGGATTTATAGACAAATATTACTATTCAAAATATTGATTAAAATATAGCATTTTTATATAAAACAATATTTATAGAAACACGTGTAAGTAATCTTTTGTAACATGGAAGTAAAATAAATTCATACATACAATAATTTACAAAGTTATAATGTATAATAATAATTACAATGACAAGTGGCCCATAAATACACCAAGTGTTGGTGATAGTAATCTACTGTCTGTGAGATAGAGGGGTCAGCTGGAATTCTTGACAAAATTGGGTATCTACAAGCCATCACAGGCTTGAAATATTTGGAAAGGAGGTGGGTGAGATTTTGCAATCCCAATGAGTAAACAGACATTATTATAAATATCTAAAAGTGAGTAAAATGGAGGCAAGTTTAAACAACAAATCACAAATAATTTCATAAGGTTTTCAATTTATTTCTTAAACCATAAAATATTTGTAATTTACCAAAACAGTTGTTAAGGCTTATGACTTTTATTAGAAACAGGGCTCAAGCTAAAAACTAGTCCTCGGGGATACCTTGGCCGAGGCATCTAACCGAGTCTGCCTAGGTTGTTAAGATATTTACATGTTAAACACATGTTAGTTTTGAAAACAAGTCGTTCCTTGGCGTTGGCAGAGTTATACATTCACGTGGGGGTTCGACGTGAAGTGAGCTCTAACACTACCCCGGGAGTTACCCTCCTCACCTCTACAACCGGAGTAACTATGCAACTAGGTTTACCGTACCCCTCTAATAGGTAGTCCATGAAAACCCGTCACTGTAGTGACTAAATCCACCAATTTTAATAAAATTTCGACAGTATAACGTGACTTTTATTTATTTATCCAGCCTGCATAGTAAAAGACAGCTTACATAAATTCCCAACGCAATTATAAAATATAGCCACATATACTCATAAATCATAAGCCATTCATAGGAAAATATATTTTTCAAGACAATTTGCAGCCTCCAATTACTCAATTTCATGATCAAAAGTTTCTTATTTCAGATAATCAACATAATATATTTATTTGTCACATTTATTTCTAAAACATCAAAAGTCCCATTTTAATCTCATTTTCGTTTCATAAAATACATAAATAGCATTTAAAAATAAACTCTAGATAATTTGCAATAATAATAGGTTTACTCACAGTTTGTACAAATTAAATGCTTTCTAGGTGCCTCGATCACTGTTCATCGAGTACGACTTCCTTGCCTTTATCGGAAGGCTCTCCTCCTAGACACATTGCAAAAATTACACAATTCACCACATTGATGCTAAATCACTATATAATTGACTTAGTCCTATACTAATGCATGGTATGAAATGCAATAGCCTGAAACGACTTAAACGCGATATTAATCTATTTTTGGCACTTTACCTAATAAATTGCTAACGCGCTCCATTTTAGCTCTAAATTGTCCTATTTTCTCTCCAACATTTCTAACCATTAAATATCAGCCAATAACCCTCTGAAATCACCAAAATCAGCTCACTTTCCTCCTTGGAAAATTTGGTCAAAAATGGGACATTAACTTGGTTAATTTTCCACTTTGTTTTTCTATCACATTTAATCATTTTTCATCATTTTCTCTTCATTTCTCTTAGAATAAAAATCAGTTCATCATCATTGTACATCATTGAATATTCGGCCAAGGGTGGGTATTGTGAGAATTTCATGCTTTCTTGCCCTATTTGATTTCTATACACATTTAACTAACTAAAACTACCAATTTAACTAAGAATCAAAACATAAAAATTTCAAAATCCTTCCCCTTGAAATTCGGCCAGCCCTTGGTATCACTTTTTGATCTCTCTCCTCAAGCATGCTAAATGGAAACAAAGGCATAGGAAAGGTAGAAATCAAGCTAAAGTCGAAAAATCTTAACGTTAGACGCATAAACGGACAAAAAATGCAAATTCCCATTTGAATTTTCTAGTTTTCCTTTGGTTTTTCTCTTTTCTTCCTTTCCTCTCTATTTTCTCTCTTATTTTCTTCTTATGGCATGCCATCACCTGATGTGGGGTTTAAATGGGCTGATTTTCCTTTAAAATAATATTAAATCATTAAAAAGTGCCATGTATCACTTTTCCATTGGCCCGTTTTTTAAAATTTCATCATTTAAACTTCAATTTTTTCACCACTTCAAATACCATAGTTATTCATACCAAAAATAAATAAATCCTATGATTTTGACAAGTTTTGGGTGGTGAAAATTACGGTTTTACCTTGAGGTGACAAAACTATCGTTTTGCCCCTACGTTCCAAAAATTGCCGAAATTGAAATTTTTCACTTCCTATCATTAAATTATACTCCACATAGTTAATCTTGGCCAAAAATTTCACTCCATGATCAAATTATTATCTTAGGTGGCAAAATGACAATTTTGCCCCTGAACATCAAAAATTTCAATTTTTCCCAAATGAACCCTCGAACTCCGAACAATCATTTTTAGCCATTCCTGAACTGTAAAATATTAAATTTCATCCAAAGATTCCTATTTGAACTAGTTCAAGGTTAAATCAACTCAAGTGTACCGTTAGGTACAATACCGAGTTTCGTTTATCCTTAGGGGCTTTCCTAGCGTAATAACATGCTACTCAGTGCATGTATGTCATGACATGTGTTTATAGAGTCGGGTTTTATAATGATTTTGCCATATTTCAAGTTATTTAATTTGTGTTTGATGATTTGGAGTATTGAGAGAAAAATGAAATTATTTGGAGTTGAATTGGACGTATTGGCTAATTAATCGAGTGATAGATCGAATTAGGCCAATACCGTTTAATTTAGGTACACAATTGAACTTGTGTAGAATACCGTATTTAGACAATAATCCGAACAATTTGCATCCCATTTCATACATTAATATAAAGCCTAAATTGGTTTAATAACAATTTAGCACAATGTAGTAAATGGCTTATTGTGCATTATGTCTAGGTGGTGAGCATTCTGGTAAAAGTAAGGAGATAGTACCCGAGGATCAAGAATCAGAGTACTTGGAATTCGACTCCTGAAATAGTGAGTAACCTTATCATCATCTTAATTATCTAAAGTATGTTTTATTCGATTTTGTGAATTTTATGAAAAATGAATTAAATGATTAATTTTTCAGTTTTATAAACAAAATGTGATTTAATGAAAATTATTTTATAAAATTGTTTTAAAATTGAAATGTGGTTTGAAGATAGAGTAATTGGAGACTGTTTTTGTGTGTTGTAAATTCATGATTCTAATTCATTGGCTTATGGCAATATTGGCATGAATTGTTGATTTAATAAATGTGTTGGAAATGTAAAAATTGCTGATTTGCCTTGAAAGGCTGTAAAATAAAATAAAATAATTGTCATGTCCTGCTATTGCAAATTTTTTTTATGGTGGGTTTAACTTGCTGCAGTGGGCGGGTTTTCTATGGACCAGCCTATTAGAGGGGCACGGAATCTCATTATATTTTACCTCGGTTGGAGAGGCGAGTAGGGTAACTCCCAAGGTATAACTTTAGACTTCACTTCACGTTAGACCACCACGTGAGGGTGAACTCAACCAACGCCAAAGAACGGCTATGTTTTCAAAATAAAAGCATGATTTATGCATACATAACTTTTTAACAGCCTTGGCAGACTCGGTTGGGATAGCCCTCGATCAAGGTATCCTTGATAATTGGGTATGAGAATAATTTTGGCACGAGCCAAAGTTTTAAGAAATTCATAAGCCATGTTGATTACTCGATTTATATCAATTGATTTTATTTGGTTGAAACAAGTTGAAAAGTGATGAATTACAGTATGTTAAACTATTTTATCTGTCTCATTTACTCGGCTTTAGATATTTTAGATGGTATTTGTTTACTCACTGAGATTATATAATCTCACCACCTTCCTTTCCACCCATTTCAGGCTTAGGATAGTCTATAGATAGCTGATTTCATCGTGGACCACCATTGGATTTGCATCCTCCAAACTGTAGGTTCACAATCTTTCTTACTTTTGGTTATTCGAAGGCCCACTTATCACTGTAAATTAAATTAAATACTCTGGCTTACTGTATTACAATATATATGAATTTATTTTGCTTTTACGCTGTACAAATTATTTATGCAGTGTTCTAAAAATATTGTTTGATGAGAAAATTGAATATTTTATTCAATATTTTTATTTTATTCTAATAGTCATTATTTCATTTTAAACAAATGTTTTAGACATCCAAATTTATTTTTGATTATGAATTATGTGTTTTGTACTCGCATACTACATTTTTAGCGGATTTTTAAAGTTTTGAGGAAAAATGACGAAAATGCCACTGTGAGAAAAAAAATTATTTTTCTATTGTTTTGATTTGGAAATAGTTTATAATCTCTCAAAATATAATTTTAGTGACTAATACTCACAGGGGAAGCGAGAAAAACTAATGTTAAGTCTTGCGAGGTTTCGATTGACATTTCGGGTAATGAATGTCTATCGGGACGTCGCGGCGGTTGTCACGAGCTCGATGGGAGTTTTGGGTTGTGACAATTCTATTGGTATTAGAGCTTTTGGTTTTAAAGATTACAGTTTTTGGGTTTAAAGTTGTTTTAAAGTTGTTTTAAAATTTACAGTGTCAGTGTGGCCCAAGTTAAGTTAAGCTAACTTAAGTCAAGTCAAGTTAAGTTAAGTTAGGTTAGGTTGAATAGAATGCATGTAATCGCATATAGAAACCTACCTACTCTGGTGATGCATAAATGATTAAGTAATTACTACTTGGTTGCGTATAGGTTTTGAGCTGCGCTGGTGACACACATACCATGTCTAGAGGAGGCGGTAGTCTTGATACCCTTCATAGTGCTAGTGAGGGATCATTAGATTCTGCTGCAAGGAGCTGATGGCAACCCGAACCAAGTAGTCCAAAAAGTGCTGATAGTAATAAGGAAAGCTTCGAGAGTAACGAGAATTTTGAAAGTGAGAGCAGCTCCGATACTCCGAAACCTGTAAAAGATTTCCTTTTGAAACAACTTGAAGAGTACCATAGAGAATGGGCGAGGAAGGCAACTGCAAGGGAAGCTATTAGTCCTAGAAAGGGCGTGTCAGTTGTTTGACACTATCCTCCAAGCTGTGGGATGAATGTAAAGGAACAACAGGAAAAGAATAAGGAGAAAGTAACTGTTGAAAATTATCCCCTTCGGAAGGTGAACGTTGTATGACATTTTCCTCTCGGTTGTGGAAGAAATGCTGCATCGGTGAGTTATGAGGAATGTAGGAGAATACAACAAGCCTAGATTGAGGAACAAAGGAGAAAATCTCAAGAGGAGGAGAACCCGAAAGAGAATCTTAAGAAGGACTTGGAGTAGAATTGAAATACCCCATACTTTGATATAGTGATAAATAAAGTTGATCGAATGCAAATTGAGGTCAATTAAAATGTTTAAAAGTGATAACAGACGAAAGAAGTAGTTTAGGATAAAATATTTCGCAAGTGAGAAAATAACAATAAAATAATAATAATTTTATCAGAGGAGAATTTGTGAGATAAAAGGCAATTCAGAAGTCAAGTGAGGCATAATAAGGTATTTCAGGTACCAAGGAGACAAGATAAAATTTTTAAAATATTAATATTTAACCAGATGTCGAAATCAGTCAAGAAGAAGGATCATATGGTGGATCCAAGTGGGGGAGAAGATGACAAGCGCGACTCTATAAAAATATTGTCATGACATACACGTGATGGATATCATGTTTGCATGCTAAGAGAGTCCCGAAAAAATTTTCAAAAGTCGGTATTGTACCTAGAGGTACAACAAAGTTGAGTTAAACCTCAAACTAGATCAAATAGAGAATTTACGATGAAATTAAGAATTTTAAAGTCCCAGAATGGTTTAATATGGTGATTCGAAGTTCGAGGATCAATTTGAAGACAAACCGAACTTTTCGCTATCTAGGGGCAAAATGGTCATTTGCCAGCTAAGGACAAAATGGAAATTTTTAGAAAAGATTTTTGGCCCCATTTGACTTATTGGAGTAAGATTTGAGGTTTAGAAGTGAAAAATTTTAATTTCGGTATAATTTGGAGAAAAAGGGTAAAATGGTAATTTTGCCATCCGGAATCGAAAATTTAATTTTTGAAAGGATTTTGATCAAATTTAATTATTTGGAGTGTGAAATGAGTATGAGGAGTGCAAATTATGCATTATGGCAAATTTTCAATTTTTGGGGCAAAAATGTAATTTTTGAAAAGTTCGGGGGCAAAAGTGTAATTTTGAA
>NC_030859.1:12321942-12333729 GCF_000208745.1 Theobroma cacao | reverse complement strand
CAAAGTTTTAAGAAATTCATAAGCCAAGTTGATTACTCGATTTATATGGATTGATTTTATTTAGTTCAAATGAACTGAAAGGTAATGAAATTACAGTATAATGACTTGTTTTAATTGTCTCCATTTACTCGGCTTTAGATACTTTTGATGGTATCTGTTTACTCACTGGGATTATAAAATCTCACCCCTTCTTCCTATACATTTTTCAGGCTCAGGACAGTTTGTAGATAGTCGAGTAGGACGAGAACTAAGCTCGGAACTGCATTATACAAAGTAAGAGTTCACAGTCTTACATCCTCTTGGTCAATTGGAGCCCACGTGTCATTGCCGATCAAAACTTATATTTTGGTTATCTGTATTTCTATTCATACAATTTTTACTTTACTTTCATGTGCGAAAAATTATTTACGAATATTTCTATAAAAATTTATTTTATGAGAAAATAGAATATTTTATTTATTATTTTTGAATAGTACTAGTTATCAACAATTTGCTTTCAAATGAACGTTTTAGATACTTAATTGTTTTTAAATCATTAAATATATATTTTCTGCTTACCTACTACATTTTTAGCAAGTTTTGAGATTTTTGACGAAAAATTACGAAAATACCCCTGTGAGCTAGACAATAATATTTTATTGTTCTTATTTGAAATTGACTTATGATTTTATTGAAATGCGAGATTTAATAACTGTTGCTCACCGGGGAGATGAGGAAGTTGATGCTAAGCCTTGCGGGGTTTCAATCGACATTCGGGGTGAAGAATGTCTGTCGAGGCCTCGCGGCGGTTGTCACGGGCTCGATGGGGAGTTCCAGGTCGTGACAAGAATCTTCCTATAAGATCAGATTAAGATGATGATCCTAATGACATGTAATATTTTCGTACGATTTTGTACTACTTTAACTCTAGGTAGATGTAGAGTAAAGGATATAATAGTTATCTATACAAAGAAGTTAATAGTTTGGCTTTTAAAGTGTATGACTAGAATGTATTATAAAGTAGCTGTTTAAGTGACTAGAGGTATATGGGAATCTTAACTGTAGTTACAATTCAAAAGGATATGGAAGAAATCAATGAGGCTCTAGATGACATTTTTAGCGATTAATGTGATAAAGTCAAAGATTGTAAGCTTGAGGGTGAAGGAAGTATAAAATGATGCCATAACATTCTAGGAAGATAATCTAATACAATATAAAATATGGTCCATTAGAGATAAATGAAAGAGCTTGAAAAGGATAAATTATTGATTAATAAGGATTGTGAGTATAAATGTAGTGAAAGACAAACTATTTTCGTGGTCTTTGTACTGGAAGTTAATAAACTATTGGAGTTATAAGACAAGGAAGATGATCAGTAATGGATAATGAAAATAGAGGGATACCATAAATAATAAGTAATTATGTGTTTGATGATGTATATATTGTGAATTCATTACACCATATGGGAAAGATGTCCTAAGGTGGGACTTGAAATATTTGGATTTTTGGATATGCTCTGGGAGGGAACTTCTACATCCTAAATTCAAGATATCTTGATCTTATAACTACAAAGACGAGATATAATAATTAAGTGAATTATCCACTTTATAAATGTAATTGGTTAAGAGCCTTTTATGGCTAGAAAGTACGAGTAAACTGTGAGCAGCATAAAGATTGGACCCACGAGTTGGAAAATGGTCATTGGTTTTGATGCTAAGCTTTGTTGTTTAGAGTCTTAAGTGCATTGAGGAGGTATTAAGATAAAGATGATGAGTGAAATTGTAGAATTTCTTTATTGCCTTATATATTGGCATGTAAGAGAAAGAAAAGTTAGAGAGTTTTTGAGATGGCTACATAAAAATAAATTAACATGTGGAGTGTTAAGATGAATAATATGTTGACTAAAGTCAAATCTTGAGAAATAAAGTAAACCTTGTAAAAAGTGAAAGAGGAAGTGAGGGAAAGGTTAGATGAATGTATGAGATGTTGATAAGAGATGTCAATACCAAATGATGAGAGTGTGAATGAAGATTTCGAGAATAATATAGCAAATGAGTTTATATAGAATATTGTTACAAGAATTTACAAATCTTGTCTTGACTTTATTGAAAGGAAAGGATTAGTAACAACACAAGTAAACTACGTGGTATGCTATAAACCCTTGGAGATAAATTGAAGCATGAGCAGTTGGGCATGCCTTTATGGAAATGATATACTTGGTGTATAAAAGAGCGAATAAGTGATTAAGTGTTTCAAGAATGTTTAAACGCCTTTGAGAAAGAATTATAAGTTATACATGATGAGCATAAGATGCGTGACTTTGAAACTTGTTAAGGAGCCAACGGCTAAGTCTTGGGTTAAGTGATCACCTGTTGTGAGACATAAGTTTAAGATAGATATCCCCAAGGAAATACTCAAGAAAAGTCCTGCCCTGGATCTCATAAAAGCAAGCACTAAGTTATGTGGTTATAAAAAGGAAGCGGTAAGCTGAGAGTGATATTCATATTAATATTGAAAAGTACTTTGAGAAGAATCTAGTTTCAAGTTTTACAATTTCAAGTACAATCTGTAAATTGGCTAAGGGAGAATGAAGTTATGTTCATATGAAAGAGTGGCACAAAAAGTGATTGAAGTTAACCTTGATAATGAAGTCAGATACTGAAACTTTCCTAATATATTATGGAAATTGGAATTCGAAAATGATTGAGGCATACATGATTCATATGAGTTTGAGTTTTAAGTGACAAATCAATATCGGAATGCAAGAAGGATACAAGGTAATGTAGAGGCATGAAGAATAATCGAGGAAAAAGAATGACTCTTAGGAATTGTGGTATTGCATAAGTTGCAATGATCAAGTTAAGATAAATCTTTGAAGTATCAATGGGATTATAAAGCATACACGTATAATAGATTATAATTCAATGGAGATGACATTGTGATGCAATGATATATAGTACAAGGAAACTTAAGCATATAATTGAAAATGATAAAAAGAAAGTATAAGTATGTAAATGATGTGGAACTATGCACAAGCATGATGAGAATTTGTATGGATTATGAAGATTATTGTCACGACCCGGAACCTGCCTCAGGCCCATGACAATCGCCGCGACGTCCCGATTGACACTCATTATCCGGAATGCCAACCGGAACCCCGCAAGGCTTACATATCAGTTTCTTTCCTTTCCTGTGAGCAATCATTGTTAAATATCGAGTTTTTAGAGAATATATACTATTTTAGATAAAAAACAATCAAAATAAAATTTTCGTCACACAGGGGTATTTTGGTCATTTTTTTTCTCAAAAATTTCAAAACTGGCTAAAACGTAATATACAAGTACAAAATACATAATTCATATTCAAAATGACTTTAAAAGTCTAAAATCTTCATTTAAAACGAAATTACGGTTATTTGAATATAATAAGAAAATAAAAGAAATATTAAGGAAAATATTCTATTTTCTTATAAAACAATATTTATAGAGTTATACGTGAATAATTTTTATAGCGTAAAAGCTAAATAAATTTATACATACTGAAATACAGTAAGCCAAAATATTTAATTTAATTTACAATAACAAGAGGGCCCCCGAATAAACAAAAGTAAAGAGGACTGTGAACCTACGGTTTGGAAAATGCAGATCCAATGGTAGTCCTCGATGAGATCAGCTATCTACAGTCTATACTGAACCTGAAATGGGTGGAAAGGAGTTGGGTGAGATTTTGCAATCCCAATGAGTAAACAGACATTATCATAAATATCTAAAGGCGAGTAAAATGGAGGCAAGTTTAAACAACAAATTTCAACCCATTTCATAATGTTTTCAATTTATTTCTTAAACCATAAAATATTTGTAATTTACCAAAACAGTTGTTAAGGCTTATGTCTTTTATTAAAACAAGGCTCAAGCCAAAACTAATCCTCGGGGATACCTTGGCCGAGGCATCTAACCGAGTCCGCCAAGGGTGTTAAAATATTCACACGTGAAACACATTTTTATTTTTAAAACCAGCCGTTCCTTGGCGTTGGCCGAGTTACACATTCACGTGGGGGTTCGACGTGAAGTGAGCTCTAATACTACCCCAGGAGTTACCCTCCTCGCCTCTACAACCGGAGTAACTATATAACTGGGTTTACCGTGCCCCTCTAATAGGCAGTCCACGGAAACCCGTCACTGCAGTGACTAACCCACCAATTTTAATAAAATTTCGACAGTATAACGTGGCTTTTATTTATTTATCCAGCCTGCATAGTAAAACAACTTACATAAATTTCCCAATGCATTCACAAAATATAGCCACATATACTCATTTCTCATAAGCCATTCCTAGGAAAATATATATTTTTCAAGTCAATTTGTAGCCTCCAATTACTCAATTTCATAATCAATACAATATATTTTTATTTGTCACATTTATTCCTAAAACATCAAAAATCCCGTTTTAATCTCGTTTTCATTTCATAAAATACATAAAGGGCATTTAAAAATAAACTCTAGATAATTTACAATAATAATAAGTTTACTCACCGTTTGTACAAACTAAAAGCTTTCTAAGCGCCCCGATCACTACTCGTCGGGTACGACTTCTTTGCCTTTTCCGGAAGGCTCTCCTCCTAGACACATTACAAAAATTTACACAATTCATCACATTGATGCTAAATCACTATATAATTAACTTAAATCCTATACTAATGCATGGTATGAAATGCAATAGCCTAAAACGGCTTAAACGCGGTATTAACCTATTTTTGGCACTTTGCCCGATAAATTGCTAACGCGCTCCATTTTAGCTCTAAATCATCCCATTCTCTCTCCAACATTTCTAACCATTAAATATCAGCCAATAACCTTCTAAAAACAACAAAATCAGCTCACTCCCTTCCTTGGAAAATTCGGCCAAAAATGGGACATTAACTCGGTTAATTTTCTACTTTGTTTTTCTATCACGTTTAATCGTTTTTCATCATTTTCTCTTCATTTTCCTTAGAATAAAATCAATTCATCATCATTGTACAGCATTGAGCATCCAGCCAAGAGTGGGTATTGTGAAAATTTAATGATTTCTTGCCCAATTTAATTTCTAAACACATTTAACTAACTAAAACTATCAATTTAACTAAAAATCAAAACCTAAAAATTTCAATTTCTCTCCCCTAGAATTTCGTCCAGCCCTTGATATCACTTTTTGATCTCTCTCCTCAAGCATGCTAAATGGAAATAAAGGCATAGGAAAGGTAGAAATCAAGCTAAAATCGAAAAATCTTACCGTTAGACGCGTAAACGGTCGAAAACCGCGAATTTCCCTTTGAATTTTCTTGTTTCTCTTTGGTTTTTCTTTTTTTCTTCCTTTCCTCTCTATTTCCTCTCTTTTTCTTCCTTATGGCCGGCCAGCACTCAAAATTTGGGTTTAAATGGCTGACTTTTCATTAAAATAATATTATTTCATTAAAAAATGCCACGTGTCACTTTCCCATTGGCCCATTTTTAAAATTTCATCCATTTGTTTCCAAATTTTCACCATACACTTGTCTCATATATTCATAGCTTAGATAAAATTCTCAGACTCATCCAAAGTCTCGGTGGAGTAATTTTTGAAATTTACACTTTTGCCCCCGTAAAAGTCAAAAATTACATTTTTGCCCCAAAAATTGAAAAATTGCCCATAGACATATTTTTCATCCCTTATACTCATACCATTCTCCAATTTGTCAAATTTGATCTAAATTCTCTCAAAATCTCAAATTTTGTCCGTGGGTGGCAAAATTACGATTTTGCCCCTACACTCCAAAAATCACCAGAATTAAACTTTTTCACTTCCTATCATTAAATTATACTCCAAATAGTTAATCTTGGTCAAAAATTTCACTCCATGATCAAATTATTATCTTAGGTGGCAAAATGACGATTTTGCCCTTGAATATCAAAATTTCTAATTTTACCCCAAATGAACCCTCGAACTCCGAACAATCATTTTTAGTCATTCCTGGACTATAAAATATTAAATTTCATCCTACAATTCCTATTTGAACTAGTTCGAGGTTAAATCAACTCAAGTGTACCGTTAGGTACGATATCGGGTTTCGTCTTTTCTTATGTGCTTTCCTAGCATAATAACATGCTACTCAGTGCATGTATGTCATGACATGTATTTATAGGGTTGGGTTTTACAATTCTACCCCCCTTAAAATAAAATTTTGACCTCAAAATTTCACTTACCAGATTCGACAAATAGATGCGGGTATTGGTTCCTCATCTGATGCTCTACTTCCCATGTCATTTCCTCCATTCGAGCACTTTTCCACAACACTTTGACCATTGAAATACTCTTGTTTCTCAGTACTCGATCCTTTCGATCCAAGATACTCACAGGTTGTACCTCGAACTTCAAATCGTCATGCAACTCGATCGGAGGTGCTTCGAGGACGTGAGAGGGATCTGGTACATATTTCTTAAGCATGGAGACATGGAAAACGTTGTGGATCCGATCTAACTCCGGAGGTAATTCTAACCGATAAGCCACTGGTCCAATCCTTTCAATGATTCGGAATGGTCCAATATATCTCGGGTTGAGCTTTCCCCTCTTCGCAAATCGAATCACACCTTTCATTATCCAATAAAACACCATAATTTATCATGATAGTATAATCAATAAGATTTAATACTTCAAAGTATTCAAATTATTACCTTTCCAAGGAGAAACCTTAAGAAAAACTTTATCATCGATCTCAAACTCCAAGTCTTTTCTCCGTTTATCTGCATAGCTCTTCTGCCTATCCTGGGCTACCTTTAGCCTCTCTCGTATAACCTTGATCTTGTCATTAGTTAGCTCGATCAATTCCACACTCACTAACTTTCTTTCACCCACTTCATCCCAACAAAGTGGAGTACGACATTTCCTTCCATATAAAGCTTCGTATGGTGCCATACCAATGCTAGACTGAAAGCTATTGTTGTAAGCAAATTCCACCAATGGCAAATGTCTGTCCCAACTCCCAATAAAGTCAATGACACAAGCCCGTAACATATCCTCCAAGGTCTGGATAGTCCTTTCTGACTGACCATCCGTCTATGGGTGAAAAGCAGTGCTAAATTTCAATTTGGTTCCGAGAGCTTCTTGAAATTTCGGCCAGAATCGAGAAGTGAATCGAGGATCTCGGTCTGACACTATAGAAACGGGAACTCCATGTAGCCTCACAATCTCATCTATATAGAGCTGAGCCAGCTTCTCAATAGAGTATGTACTATGGACAGCTAAAAAGTGAGCGGACTTAGTCAACCGATCTACGATCACCCAGATCGCATCCTTTCCCCTCTGTGTCCGCGGCAATCCCAAAACAAAATCCATAGTTACATGCTCCCATTTCCACTCGGGAACAGGTAAAGACTGAAGTGTACCTGCTGGCCTCTGATGCTCCGCCTTAACTTGCTGACATACGAGACACTTTGCTACGAATTCTGCTACGTCTCGCTTCATACCCGGCCACCAATAATTCTCCCTGATAGTCCTATACATCTTGGTGCTTCCGGGATGTAATGCATAGGCAGATGAATGGGCTTCTTCCATGATCGCCTGTCTCAACTGGTTTCCCTCAGGAACACAAACTCGATCTTTAAACATCAAGACGTTATCCTCTCCAAATCTGAACTCACTGACTCCCCCATCGGTCAGTTTTTGAATTTCTTTTCTTAACTCATCATCAGACCTCTGAATGTCCTTGATCTGATTAAGTAACGAAGGTCGCACAATGAAGTTTGCCAATAAGGATCCATCCTCACCATTTCTCAACTGGACCCCAAGAGATTTCATCTCTATTAATGCTGGAAAATAACAACTCTGAAGTGCTGCTAAAGACGATGAAGACTTACGACTTAAGGCATCAGCTACAACGTTCGCCTTTCCCGGATGATAGTCTATCACCAAGTCATAATCTTTTATCAACTCCAACCATCGCCTTTGCCTCAAATTAAGCTCCTTTTGGGTGAGCAAATATTTTAAACTCTTGTGATCCGTAAATATCCGACAATGCTCACCATACAAGTAATGCCTCCAGATTTTTAAAGCAAACACCACTGCTGCTAACTCTAAATCATGGGTAGGGTAATTTGCTTCATGCCTCTTTAGCTGTCTAGAAGCATAAGCCACAACTTTTTCATCCTGCATCAATACGCACCCCAACCCCAACTTTGAGGCATCACTATATACTACAAATCCCTTACCATTAACAGGAAGTGTTAAAACGGGAGCGGAGGTTAACCGGTTCTTTAGCTCCTGAAATCGATTCTCACAAACATCATCCCACACAAACTTAACTCCCTTACGAGTTAGACGGGTCAAAGGAGCTGCTATTAAGGAAAACCCCTGAACAAACCTCCGATAATAACCGGCTAATCCGAGGAAACTACGAATCTCCGTCACTGTCTTAGGTTGCTCCCATTGTAAAATTGCCTCTACTTTCTTAGGATCAACATATATTCCAGTTCTCGATACTACGTGTCCCAAGAATACCACTTCCTGTAACCAAAACTCACACTTCGAAAACTTTGCATACAACTGTCTTTCCCTCAAAGTTTGTAATACTATACGCAAGTGGGCAGCGTGCTCATCATTATCTCTCGAGTAAACCAGTATGTCATCAATGAACACAATAACAAACTTGTCCAAGTAAGGGTGGAACACCCTATTCATGAGATCCATAAAAGCTGCCGGTGCGTTAGTTAACCCGAAAGGCATGACCAAGAACTCATAATGACCGTACCGAGTCCTGAACGCTGTCTTGGGTACATCCTGTTCTTTAATCCTCAACTGATGATACCCAGACCTTAGATCAACCTTGGAAAACACTGTAGCTCCCTGTAATTGATCGAAAAGATCATCAATCCTCGGTAACGGATACTTGTTCTTAATGGTCATTCTGTTAAGCTGTCGGTAATCGATACATAACCGAAGTGTACCGTCTTTCTTTTTCACAAATAAAACCGGTGCTCCCCACGGAGATATACTAGGGCGTATAAAACCCTTGTCCACCAACTCTTGCAATTGTACTTTCAACTCCTTCAACTCTGCCGGAGCCATTCTATATGGAGGGATAGAAATAGGTGCGGTACCCGGAAGTAAATCAATAGGGAACTCAAGCTCTCGATCAGGAGGCAGTCCCGGTAAATCATCAGGAAATACATCAGGAAACTCACTTACTATCGGGACATCCTCTAACTTAGGTTCCCCCTTTGAAGTATCAATTACGTATGCCAAATAAGTCGGATACCCTTTCTGCACTAATTTTGAAGCTTTGATGGCCGAGATTACACAGGACGGTAATACTCGACGTTTCCCTACAAACACAATCTCTGCTCCCTCCGAATTTCGAAGAACAACTTCCTTTCGAAAACAATCCACGTTCGCCCGATGTGCAGTTAACCAGTCCATACCCAATATTAGATCAAAATCTAGGATCTCTAGAGGAATTAAGTCACCCCTAAATTCTTCCTCGCCTACCCTTACCCCACAGTCTCTATAACAACTGTTTCTAACTAGCTTTTCTCCTAAAGGGGTGTGAATTACAATTTCTTCCTCTAATGGTGACAAGTTTCTATCAGCAATTGATGCAAATGTGGTGCTCACATAAGACCTATCTGAGCCAGAATCTATCAAAACATAAGCATCTTTATCAAATAAAGACATAGTACCTGTCACTGCTCCAGGTCGGACCTGTGCCTCATCTTCCGTCACAGCGAAAACTCTTGTCGAGGTACGAGTCTGTGGTCTCGAAGGTGGATGTGCCGGGGTATTACTCTCCACACCGGACCGTATGGCCACTCCCTGTCTCGGTGGCAACCCAGAAGAATCTCTCCTCTGTATATCAGTGCGAGCTGGTGAAGATGATGCAACTACCGTGGCTCATCCTAACCGTGGGCAATTACTCCTAATATGACCCGTCTGTCCACATTAGAAACATCTTATTGGCTCTCTACATAGCCCACTATGATAATTCCCACAATTTTTGCATCTGTCAGAACCTCCAAAACTCTTCCCAGAACCAGTCATAGCAGATCTGCTAAACCTCGAAGGTCTCTGTTGTGATGGTGGAAATGGAGGTCGAGGAGATGTCATGGAAACAGAAGTAGTACTCCCTGAAATCGCTGAGTCCTTGCCTCTTTTTACTAACTGACTAGAAGACATACCAGGATTCCTCCTTTTTGCAAACTCAGTCCGAATCCTCCTATTTTCAGTCGCGAGCTTCTCAGCTCGTAAAGCCATCTGTACCACCTCCTTATACGGCTCCCTACCAGTCACTGTCATCCGCTCTCTAATCTCATTACGGAGCCCTTCCTTGAAATAACTGGCCTGATCCTGCTCAGATTTCACCAGATCCGGCACATATAACATTAACTCGTTAAAACGAGTCTCGTACTCCTCTACAGTTAGATTTCCATGTTTCAAACTCAAACATTCTCTCTTCTTTTCTTTTTGATGAAAATAAGTGAAATACTGACCATCAAATTCCCTGAGAAAATCGGGCCACGTCTGAGGAGTAGTGGAACGGGACTTCACTGAATTCCACCAAGTACGAGCCCTCTTCTCTAATAATCTCGTAGCCACCATCAGCTTCATGTCGTCGTCTAATCTCATATCAGAGAGAGTCTCTGAAACCTGATTAATCCAGTCCTTTGCCACCGTGGCATCCAACTCACCTGTGAAAGATACACAACCCAATTGCCTAGCCTCCTTCAGCTTCTTGGAAATGGATACATCCTGTACTGGTGGTGGAACTAAAGGAGTAGTTGGAGGCACTACAGGTGGAACTTGACCAGTCTGAGCTTGACCAGCCATTGCTGCAAAGAAAGCTGCCAATGCTTGTGCTGCCTCAGTAGGCATGGCGGGAATACCCGTAGGTGGCTGAGGAGATGGAGGATGTGGAGGACTATCGGCCTGCTCAGCAGCAGGTGCTGCCCGAAGGGTAGATGCAGCTGATTCCTCCTCTACTGTATTTGGCTGATGACGTTGGGAACGACCTTTTCCCCTCCCAACCGATCTAGTGAGAGGTGGACGTCCGCGTCGAGGAGGCATTGTAATCTATAAAAAATACGAGCAAGTTTAGGTAACCTTAGGCTCTATATGCAGATGCATGCATTCTATTCAACCTAACCTAACTTAACTTAATCCGGGGCCACACTGATATTGTAAATTTTTAAAACAACTTTAAAACTAAAAACTTTGATCTTTAAAACCAAAAGCTCTGATACCAATCGAATTGTCACGACCCGGAACCTCCCTCAGGCCCATGACAATCGCCGCGACGTCCCGATTGACACTCATTATCCGGAATGCCAACCGGAACCCCGCAAGGCTTACATATCAGTTTCTTTCCTTTCCTGTGAGCAATCATTGTTAAATATCGAGTTTTTAGAGAATATATACTATTTTAGATCAAAAACAATCAAAATAAAATTTTCGTCACACAGGGGTATTTTGGTCATTTTTTTCTCAAAAATTTCAAAACTGGCTAAAACGTAATATACAAGTACAAAATACATAATTCATATTCAAAATGAGTTTAAAAGTCTAAAATCTTCATTTAAGACAAAATTACGGTTATTTGAATATAATAAGAAAATAAAAGAAATGTTAAGGGAAATATTCTATTTTCTTATAAAACAATATTTATATAGTTATACGTGAATAATTTTTATAGCGTAAAAGCTAAATAAATTTATACATACTGAAATACAGTAAGCCAAAATATTTAATTTAATTTACAATAACAAGAGGGCCCCCGAATAAACAAAAGTAAAGAGGACTGTGAAC
>NC_030859.1:12310439-12316656 GCF_000208745.1 Theobroma cacao | reverse complement strand
GAACAATTTGCATCCCATTTCATACATTAGTATAAAGCCTGAATTGGTTTTATAACAATTTAGCACAATGTAGTAAATGGCTTATTGTGCATTATGTCTAGGTGGTGAGCATTTTGGCAAAAGTAAGGAGATAGTACCCGAGGATCAAGAATCGGAGTACTTGGAATTCTACTCCCGAAATAGTGAGTAACCTTATCATCATCTTAATTATCTAAAGTATGTTTTATTCAATTTTGTGAATTTTATGGAAAATGAATTAAATGATTAATTTTTTTACTTTATAAACAAAATGTGATTTAATGAAAATGATTTTATAAAATTGTTTTAAAATTGAAATATGGTTTGAAAATAGAGTAATTGGAGACTGTTTTTGTGTGTTGTCAATTCATGATTCTAATTGATTAGCTTATGGCAATATTGGCATGAATGGTTGATTTGATAAATGTGTTGGAAATGTATAAATTGTTGATTTTCCTTGAAAGGCTATAAAATAAAATAAAATAATTGCTATGTCATGCTATTGCAAATTTTATTATATGGTGGGTTTAACTTGTTGCAATGAGCGGGTTTTCTATGGACCAACCTACTAGAGGGGCACGAAATCCCATTATATTTTACCTCGGTTGGAGAAGCGAGTAGGGTAAGTCCCGAGGTATAACTTTAGAGTTCACTTCACGCCAAACCACCAAGTGAGGGTGAACTCAACCAACGCCAAGGAACGGCTATGTTTTCAAAATAAAAACATGATTTATGCATGTATTACTTTTTAACAGCCTTGGCGGACTCGGTTGGGATAGCCCTTGATCAAGGTATCCCTTATAACTGGGTATGAGAATAATTTTGGCACGAGCCAAAGTTTTAAGAAATTCATAAGCCATGTTGATTACTCGATTTATATGAATTGATTTTATTTGGTTGAAACAAGTTGAAAGGTGATGAATTACAGTATGTTAAACTATTTTATCTGTCTCCATTTACTCAGCTTTAGATATTTTAGATGGTATTTGTTTACGCACTGGGATTATATAATCTCACCACCCTCTTTTCTACCCATTTCAGGCTCAAGATAGTCTATAGATAGCTGATTTCATCGAGGACCACCATTGGATTTGCATCCTCTAAACTGTAGGTTCACAATCTTTCTTACTTTTGGTTATTCGAGGGCCCACTTGTCACTGTAAATTAAATGAAATACTCCGGCTTACTGCATTACGATATTTATGAATTTATTTGGCTTTTACGTTATAAAAATTATTTATGCAGTGTTCTAAAAATATTATTTTATGAGAAAAGTGAATATTTTATTTAATATTTTTATTTTATTCTAATAGTCATAATTTCATTTTAAATGAATGTTTTAGACATCTAAATTTATTTTTGACTATGAATTATGTGTTTTGTACTCGCAAACTACATTTTTAGCGGATTTTGAAATTTTTGAGGAAAAATGACCAAAATTCCCTTGTGAGAAAAAAATTATTTTTCTATTGTTTTGATTTGGAAATAGTTTATAATCTCTCAAAACATAATTTTAGTGACTAATACTCACAGGGGAAGTGAGAAAAGCTTATGTTAAGCCTTGCGAGGTTTCGATTTACATTTCGGGTAATGAATGTCTATCGAGAAGTCGCGGCAGTTGTCACGGGCTCGATGGGAGTTATGGGTCGTGACAATTTTAGATATTTTAGATGATATTTGTTTACTCACCGGGATTATATAATCTCACCACCCTTATTTCCACCCATTTCAGGCTTAGGATAGTCGGTAGATAGCTCACTTTGTTGAGGGCTACAGTTGGACTTGCATCCTCGAAAACTGTAGGTTTACCGTTTTCGATACTTTTGGTCGTTCGTGGGCCCATGTGTCACTGTAAATTAAATCTTATGCTTTGGTTATCTGTATTACAGTATGTATGAATTTATTTAGTTTTTACGCTATAAAAATTATTTACCGGTAACTCTATAAATATTATTTTATAAGAAAATAGAATATTTTTTTGAATATTTTTATTATATTCAAATAGGTATAGTTTCACTTTAAATGAATGTTTTAGTTATCTAAACTTATTTTTGATTATGAAATATGTGTTTTCCACTAGCATACTACATTTTTAGCTGGTTTCGAGATTTTTTAGGAAAAATGACCAAAATGCCCCTGTGAGAAAAAAAAATTATTTTTCTATTGTTTTGATTTGGAAATAGTTTATAATCTCTCAAAACATGATACTTAACAACTGTTGCTCACAAGAGAGGTCCAAAAACTGATATTAAAGCCTTGTGAGGTTCCGGTTGTCATTTCGGGCAATGAATGTATATCGGGTTATCGCGACGGTTGTCACGGGCTCGAGGGGAGTACCAAGTCGTGACAGACTTAGTCGACCAAGAAATGGGTTAGTCAACTAAGAGCCTACTACAAGAAATCTGGACTTTAAGATAAAAGCAACTTAATCGACTAAGATGAAAGTTAGTCGACTAAGTGCTCACTATCAGACACTGGAATAAGAAGACAGAGATGATTTAGTTAACTAAGAGTGCAATTAGTACACTAAGAGCATTTTGTCAAAAAATTTGAATTATGCACTAGAAGACAGATTAACAGCCAGAATTGCAACAAAACTATTTCTAACGATCAAAAACTGCCTAACACCTGTGAGAGTTTATTTTCCAAGTTTTTAAGAGGCTTTCAAGTCCAAAAGAGCTCAAAAACAAACAAAATACTCTCTGCTCATTTACTGCACTCAACTACTATCTTTGTAATTATGATCTACACTTCACTTTGTACCAATTATATCAACCTTGTGATCATAGGTACACTCTTATCACTTTTCTCCTTGTATTCTTAGAGTGAGCGAGTCACTCTAAGGGATTGATTAAAGCTAGGATTGCTTGATTGAGCATAGGTTCTAACTTAGCCTTAAAAAGTTAGGTGTTTGGTTTTAGTTGATCCCGGTAAAAACTATTGTTAAAGGTTTTGGCTAAGCCAGGTAAAAGCCATTGTAAAAGCTTGGTGAAAGCTTGTGAATTTCACCGTTCTAAGTGGATTGATTGGAAAAGCCTTGGTTGAACAATTAAGGTAGTAGATGTAGGTCTTGGACAGAACCACTCTAAATTCTGATGTATTGTCTACTTTGTTTTTGTTCTTATTTTCATTCCTTCTTTTCACTTGCATTTGTTCCCACTTAGAGCCAATTTTTGAAAGAGTCAAATTGTGCTATTCACCCCTATCTAGCACATTTACTTGGGACCAACAAGTGGTATCAAAGTCTAACCCCTGTTATTAAGGTCTAACACCCTTGGGTAGATCCAATTGGCTCTTCAAAAATCCATAATTGCTGAGGGACAATCAACAAACAGACCACCTCTGTTTGATGGCTCAAATTACCCTTATTGGAGTATTAGGATGTCAATATATATTAAAGTAATTGATTATGAGATGTGGGACGTCATAACTGATGGACCATTCATTCCCTCAACTTTAAATGTTGTGACTAACGAGATAATCCCTAAGCCAAGGTCTGAATGGACAGAGGCTGAAACCAAAAAGGTCCAAACCAATTTTAAGGCAATCAATACATTGCATTGTGCACTAACTCCCACCGAATTCAATAAAGTATCAAGTTGTACCATAGCAAAATAGGTGTGGGATAAACTTAGGATTATCCATGAAGGGATCTCTCAAGTCAAGGAGTCCAAGATAGCCCTCTTGATCCATAATTATGAAATGTTTAAGATGGAGCCTAGTGAAGATATCACCAGCATGCTAGATAGATTCACAAACATCACAAACAAACTTAGTCAGCTGGGCAAACCAATCCCCAAGCATGAAATTGTTAAAAGACTTCTTAGAAGCCTACCCAAAATTGGAAGCTTAAAGTGACAGCCATCCAAGAAGCCAAGGACTTAAATGTTATAACTTTGGATGAAATTTGTGGTTCTTTCCTTACTCATGAGCTAGAATTGAAGCAAGAGGAAGAAGAAGATAGGAGGGAAGCAAAAGAAAAAAAGAAGAGTATCGCCCTAAAAGCTAGCATTCTTAAAGAAGAACTAGACGAGCTATCCTATGATGATGATAAAGAATTGGCACTGGTTGTAAAGAGATTCAGAAAGCTTATGGGCAAAAGAAATCATAGACTAGCTAGAAAAGGGTTTAAAAGAGATCAAGGTTCTTCATGGAGAACCAAAAGTAAAAATGACTCCAAGAAAAAGGAAGAGCTTACATGCTTTGAATGCAAGAAGATTGGACATTTCAAGTCTGAATGCCCCTTGCTAAAAGAAGAAACTCCAAAGAAAAATAAGAAATCAAAGAAGGCAATGGTGGCAACTACTTTTTTTAGATAGTGATACTTCAAGTTCTGAAGCTAAGGAAGAAAAGGCTGAAGAAAGAGCCAACCTGTGTTTGATGGCACTGGATAATGAATCTGAGGTATCCTCATCCCCTTGCAATATTTCTGTTGATGAACTTCATGATGAATATGAATGTTTATATGATGAATTTGAGAAACTTGTTTTGAAATACAAGACTTTAAAGAAAAGTCTGCATCTTTAGAATCAGATTTTGAAAAGATTAAACTTGACTTTGATTTTGTTTTTGAAAAAAGAAACTTTCTGCAAATTGAATTGAAACATTCAAAAATAGATTTTGAAACTCTAAAATTGGAATTAGAAAGCTAAACTGAAGCCTTACAAAAAGTAAGTGAAGAAAATGCTACACTTAAAGGTTTGAAAAATGAAACTTAAAAAGAAAAATGCATACTTCAATAAGAATTCCATTAAGGCATCATCTAGGTGTTATATTTGTGATAAACTTGGTCATTTATCCATTGAAAGCTGTGGAAAAAGGAATGTGCAGAAAATTAAAAAATTTTGGGTTCCAAAAAAATCTTTTGTTGCTACTAACAATCAAAGACCCATCAAGGTATGGGTACTTATTAAGAAAAATTGAAAATTTGTTTTGTAGGTTGAGCTGCACTCAAAAGATACATGTTCAAGAGCTCAACTAAAGAAGAAGCAGCCTTGGTATATGGATAGTGGCTGCTCAAGGCACACGATAGGAGATGAAATGCTATTTGCTCAGCTAGACAAAAGAAAGGGAGATACTGTATCCTTTGGTGATGATTCAAAAGGTAGAATTCATGGCATAGGAACGGTTGGTAAGAACTCTCAAACTCAAATTAGTCATGTGTTGTTGGTTAAAGGTTTGAAACATAATTTATTGAGTATTAGCCAATTGAGTGACAAAGGTTTTAAGGTATGTTTTGACTCAACTAAATGTGAAATGATAGATATAAGCACTAACAAAGTCTTATTTATAGGAAAAAGAATAAATAATATGTATGTTGTATTTCTTGAGAATCTTGAAATGGATTATGAAACATGTCTTGTAGCAAAAGTTGAAAATGATGGTCAGCTATAGTATAGGAGACTTGGACATGTAAGCATGTATACTGTGTCAAAATTAATTAAGAAAAATCTTGTTATAGGATTGTCTAAGCTTAAACTTGAGGATGATCAAATTTGTGATGCATGTCAATTAGGTAAACAAACTAGAACATCTTTTAAAACCAAGAAAGTTGTCTCCACATCTAGACCCCTTGAATTGCTGCACATTGATCTATTTGGTCCAATAAGTACAACTAGTCTAGGAGGAAAATCTTATGTGTTTGTAATAGTTGATGATTACTCTAGGTACACTTGGGTCTATTTTCTTGATCATAAGAATGATACTCTACTAGCATTCATAAGTCATTGCAGGAAGGTTGAAAATGAAAAAAGACTAGCTATAGTTGGTATTAGGAGTGATCATGGAGGTGAGTTTGAAGGAGATGAATTTGAAAATTTTTGCAATGAAAAGGAGCTGGATCATAATATTTCTGCACCTAGAACACCCCAGCAAAATGGAGTTGTAGAAAGGAAAAATCGAACCTTAAAAGAGATGGCTCGAACTATGCTTTATGAAAACAATCTACCAAAATATTTTTGGGTACAAGCTGTCAACACAGCAGCATTGTCACGACCCAAATTTTGGGCCATGACGGGCACATGGGTCCAATGGACGTAATCCAGTAAACCCAAGCAAGCCTATTATTTATCTTACTTATAATTCCATCTATTATCACTAAGTCATATTTCATAACTTTGAATCAAAATAGTGATATACATTGCCAACTCGTACTGGCATTACTCATTTAAAATTTACATTAAGTTCATCTATACATAAC
>NC_030859.1:12258697-12309744 GCF_000208745.1 Theobroma cacao | reverse complement strand
TTTCAGAATTGAATTCATCATGATAACTCAATATTCAACCATGGAAATCAAGAACAAAAGCATGGGTAAGCTAGGTATCAAGGAGAATTAAAGAAATTTTAACTTACCTAGCTTGTTTCCTTGATTTCTTCACTTTTTCTTTGAATTTCCACCTAGGTTTTCTTGTTTTTCCCTTTGTTCTTCCTTTTTTCTTGTTGCTGGTTGTCTAGGCCGAATATGGTGAGAGAATTGGGGATTTAATGGGCTGATTTCTACAGAAAATAATAAAATAATCAAGCATGCCACATGTCACATGCTTATTGGCCCAATTTTTAACTTTTTGACTTTTCTTCTTAATTTTCCACCACAATTATTCTGGTATTTATCCAATCCTACCAAATTTAAAATCCCTTGGTCTTGACAAGTGCTGGGGCAAAAAATTTACCGATTTGTCCTCGAGGTGAAAAAATTACGATTTTGCCCCTATACTCCGAAATGTATCGGAATCACATTATTTCTACTTTTCAACCTCAAATAACACTAATATTGATCAATATTAACAAAATGGGGTAAAAAAATCATTTTTTTAAAAATTATCGTTTAGTCCTCTAGTGGCAAAATTACCATTTTGCCCTTGTACTCCAAAAATACCGAGAATCACAATTTTTCACTGCTAAACATCATTTTATACTCCAATAATCATAGTTATATTTCATATAATTATTCTAGGTCAAATGTGATCAAGTCTTGGCTAGAAATTTCCATTTAATCATCAAATGGTAAAATGACCGTTTTGTCCCTAATCGGTCAATTTTCTTGATGGACTTCAAACTGGACCTTGAACTCCGAATCACTATTCTAAGTCATTCTGTGGGTTTCAAAATTTTGAATTTCCTCTTAGAATTTCTATTTGAACTAGTTCAAGGCTTGATTTAACTTAGTTGTACCACTCGGTACAATATCGTCTTTTAATCGAGCTTGACAGGGTCTCACAAGCATATATCCTTAATAGAGTCTCAATTAGAGCCATGATATCAAAGACTCCATATGAGCTATACAAAGGTAAAAAACCAAATATCTCTCACCTTAGGAGCTATGGTTGCAAATGCTTCATGTTGAACAATGGAAAACAGCCATTGGGAAAGTTTGATGCAAAAAGTGATGAAGCTATATTTCTAAGATATGCATTAAACTCAAAAGCCTATAGAGTCTTCAACAAAAGATCTTTAACAGATGAAGAATCCATCCATGTAGTTTTAATGAATCTAATACCTTGTAAAAGGAAATTTCTAATGATGAAAATGATACGGAAGTCCTTGAAAGACAAATGGAACAGATGAGCTTAGATGATAAGAAATTTAGTGAAGAAAATATCCTAGGAAGAGAAATAGAACCTCCACATTTAAAAACATTGCAAAGAATTGAAAATCAGCATAATGACCTTCCAAGAAGCTAGAGATATGCAAAAGATCATCCACAAGAGCAAATCATAAGTGATATATCTCAAGCAGTCAAGACTAGGAGAGGAACTAGGGAAACATGTGAGTTCACAGCTTTCATTTCACAAATTGAACCTAAAAACTTTGAGGAGGCAGAAAAAGAGGAAAGCTGGAAAATGGCCATGCAAGAGGAACTTAATCAGTTCAAAAGAAACCATGTGTGGTCATTAGTTTTTAGGCCTTTAAATCACTTTATTGTTGGGACAAAATGGGTGTTTAGAAATAAGGTAGATGAGCAAGAAAATGTCATTAGGAACAAAGCTAGGTTAGTGGCTCAAGGATGTAACCAAGAAGAAGGAATTGACTATGATGAAACCTTTGCACTGGTTGCTAGAATAGAAGCTATAAGGTTGTTGCTTGCATTTGCTTGTTTTATGAACTTTAAATTATTCCAAATGGATGTAAAAAGTGCCTTTCTAAATGGTTTCATTCAAGAGGGAGTATATGTTGAACAACCTCCTAGATTTGAAGACTTTGAAAAATCAGATCATGTTTTCAAACTACATAAAGCCTTGTATGGATTGAAACAAGCTCCTAGAGCTTGGTATGAGAGACTTTCTAAATTTTTGGTTGAGAAAGGTTATGTTAGAGGTAGTATTGATACAACATTGTTTATTAAAAGATGCTTGTGTCATGGTCAAGCAAACAGCAGAATTCAGTTGCTCTCTTTACAGCTGAAGCCGAATATGTATCTCTAGGTAGCTGCTGTGCTCAAATCTTATGGATTAAACAACAACTAAAAGACTATGGAATATCAATGCATAACATACTAATATATTGTGACAATACAAGTGCAATCAACATTTCAAAAAATCTTGTACAGCATTCTAAGATTAAGCATATTGAGATTAGACATCACTTTGTTAGAGATCATGTAGTGAAAGGTGACATTAAAATTGAATTTGTAAATACTTTACATCAATTACTAGACATCTTCACCAAACCCATAAATGAGGATAGATTTTGTGAGATTAGAAGAAATTTAGGGATGATTAATATGCAGGAGTTGTAGAAAATTTTTTAGTTTTTACACATAAAACATAAGGCACTTAGTCGATTAAGAGAATCTTAGTCAACTAAGAGTGTTCTGTCACTTTAAATAATAAGACTCAGTTAGTTAAAGGAGAATGAATAAAATAGTAAAAAAAAATAGTATACCGAGTGAAGAAAATGGGCAAAAATACCACCTAACTGAAAATAAAAATAAGAGGCAAGATTCAAATTTTGAACAAAAGAAAAACTGACAATATTTAAGCGGGAGACAGACGATTTTTGAGAAAATTAAACTATTCTTAACTCCTCTTCTCTACATTTTCCCTCTTTTGAAATTGACTCACCTAAAACTGAAACCCTCTCCTCTCAAACTCCTAAAACCCTAAATAAAAAATCTCACAAAACCAAATGGCAAAATCGAAACAATCTCAAGAAACTCTAGAAAAGAAAAAAAAGGAAGCTGCCATTGGAAGAAAGTTCACAAGTAGAAATTCAAAAGAAGAAGAAGAAGATTTTGTTCCATTTTAGGATCAAAAAACTTGGAAAAACGCTGACCAAGAAGAGTCACAAAATAGAGAAGAAGAAAGATAAAGGCAAGTCACCTAAGAAAGGTAATATTCCATCCTCAAAATTTAGAAACAAAGTGAATAAGAATAGATACAGGAAAATAGAAAATGCCCCAACCACCTATGGTAAATTCATTGACTGGGATAGCTTCAATGAAATCCCAAAAATTCAGATGAAACAATCTGATTATTTTGAGGAATTAAAACTGAAGGAGTTTAGTACTTTTAAAAATCGATCCTACAGTGCTAGTTTGGTAAAAGAATTTTATGCAAGTATAGCACTAGATAAGGATGAACTTGAGGATTCTAATGATATATTGATGATGGACTGAATGTCTTTTTGAATGGAAAGGAATTTGCTGTAATTGCTACTGATTTAGGGAGTTTCCTCAAAATAGAGTGTGAGAAAGGTGAGTTTGAATTCCCTAAAAATTATGACCCGTCATCCGTATGGGAAATAATCATAGGGAAGAAGGAAAAATACTCCTCTAAAAGTAATGTCGGTCTAATTACAAGCCCTCAAATCAGAATTTTGCACTACTTTATTGCAGCAAACATTCATGGCAAAAGTGGCAGTTTTAGCTACATTAGCCTTCAGGACTTATGGCTAATGGAGCATGCCTTCAGTGGCACTCCACTTAATCTAGGCAGATTTATGATTGAAAGGAAAACAAGAGCCTGTCGAGGAGACAAAATAAATTTACCTTATGGAAATGTCATTACTTACCTGGTTCAGAAAAAAGGAATATGGAGATCAAGGTATCAAATGGATTCAGTGAAAAGCAGGGATCAAGCTTTTTACCTTGGGAGTTTGCCTAAAATGGGGTATAAGCTTGATGGAAAGAGATATGTTAAAACCCCCAAGGCCACTTCTGGAAAAGAGTTTTCATTCCCTGCTCAACCAGAAACAGCTCCCTCACAGTTCTCTAATGAAATACTCATCAACTTGCTCATGAGGATGGATGGAAAGCTGATTGACCAAGGAGTAAGAATGCTTAAAATTGAAGAGAAATTGGCAGAATTGGAAAAGGTGTTGAAGGAAAAAGGAAAAATGCCTACTGAACCTGCAGCTACAGACACCTCTGCCACTCCAAGCCTTGCACCAACAGGACAAGATGCTGAAGGCTCTGCCTTCCAGGCCAATGGTCATGAACCTGAAGCAGATCAACTAAGGAAAATCCCCTCACATGAACCACAAAAGGAAGTTGAATCAGAACAAGAAACTGAGGTACTTGGCTCACTGGATAAAAATCCTCCATGTCACAACCCAAATTTCAAGCCATGACCGGCACATAGGCCCAATGGGCATAGCCCACTAAGCCCAAGCAAGTCTATTTATATGACTTATTTATCGTTCCATCAAAAGTCCTTAAAGTTACATTTCATAATTCCAATTCAAAATAATGCTAACCATTGCCAACTCATAGTGGCATTACCAATCAAAATATACATATATTGTCTAAAACATACATCTTAATAATTTACATCGGGTTTATCTATACACAAGAAAAGGGATACTCGACTTCCAGCAAAGAGACCTGGGTGAAAGTACAACTATTGAATGTTGAGATACCTACCAAGGAGACCAATCTACAAGGACACCTCGACCTAGTTATCGATTGTCTTCTGATTTGAAAACATGAAGTTGAAAATAGTGAGTATAAACCCAGTGAGTGAACAAAGGAAGGGAACAAGCAAACGATAAGAAAAGTTTAAAGAAATCATGATGCACTTATTTTAAAAAACAATGCAATTTAGTTTGTTTCTTATTAAAACCCCTCATTAAACCCTTAATTGGTTAATCACTTAATGATGAAGGATCCTTGCACAACAAAGAATTTGAAGAGTGAAAATTTTAGTAGCATTCGAGCAAGTCAAGGGAAATGACTAATCCTCGCTGCAGCGGAAAGGCATTCTCTCTACAGCGAAAAGGCATTCTCGCTACAGCGAAAATGAATTTTTGTTGTAGTGAAATTTGGGCTCGAATCATCAGCTGGCCAAAGGTTTCTCATTAAAACCCCTCATTACAAACTTAATTAATTAATTTCGTAATGTTGGAAGTCCATGATCAACTATGATGTTAAAGAAGTGGAAAATATGGTAGAAACCAAACAAGGTAGCAAACACGACAGAAGGTTTCTCGCTTGCAGTGAGAATGAATTCTCATTACAACGAAACCACCTGTAGACATCTCGCTGTAGCGAGTTACAAAACTGTAGCCAGCCTCCCAACCCGAGAGTTTCTCGCTATAGCGAGAATGATTCTGGCTGCAGTGAGAAACAGAACACCAAGAAAAAAAAGTTCTCATTATATCAAGAAAAGGTCATTCTACTGCAATGATAAAATCAACTTGAAAATACTTAGCAATTTCCAAGGTTCAACATGCAAGATTTCACATACATTACAACCATATACCATATTCATGAACTTTCTATTGCATAAATATATATATATACATATATAAACACCAATAACACCACCGTTTCACCTAGCTCATGTGCAACCCCCACATCGCACTCATAGCTGGAGTCATCTTGTGCATCCCCCACATCGTGCATAGCTAATATCGCCATGTGCATCCCCCACATAACGCACAGGTAATATCATTATCCACACACTCGCACCCATCGTCATCACCGGCATGTGCATCCCCCACATCGCGCACACGCACGGTTATATTTATTACACAATGTTAACCATCGATACACAACATATATATATATATATATATATATATATATATATATATATATGCATCCTATAAGNCACCACATAAAACGTTTTAATAAAGGCTTGTTCCCATGCATAATCTTTAAGGAAAAATCAAATAAAAATCATTCACATGGTTCATCCAAATTACCAATACATTTCCTAAAATATTTTAAATGCAAGTTCACTCACCTTGGTGGATTTGTAATTGAATTTCTTTCAAAATTCTTCCAAGCTAATAAGGGAAATCACTCCCTCATTCTCTACACGTCCAACTAGTGAGTGAATGTACTTAAGAAAGACTTTTGAAGGCTGTTGAGGTGTAAAAGTGGAAAAACATGAAAAACCTTATGAAAGGGTGTAGAAAAACATGAGAAATAAAGCTAATTTGGGGAAGTTTTAAAGGTTTCAAAGGATACTTCCATGAAAGGTGCAAAGAAACATGGAATGGAAAGGAAGATAGGACGAAGAAGAAGAAAAAAAGCTACTGGAAAATTGAAGAGAAGTTGCTGGAAAACTAAAGAGAAGTTGCTGGAGATTAGATATTTATAGTCAAAGTTTATCCAATTTTCATACAATTTACAATAATACCCTTAACAAGGCCACTTGTCTTCCTCTTTTCCTTGATGCACTCTTTTTACTCCTTTAACACTAAGACAAAGCCCATAATAGTCTAAAAGTACTCGAATTCATGAAAACTTAAAAAGTTTGACTCTAGGTACAAAATGACCATTTTACCCTTACCATGGAAATTATCAGTATTTATATCTTCTTCATTTTTTTTACCCTCATTCATTTATTACTTAGGCCTACTTAGACCTTAATAATGTTTCAAAGCCTACTTCTAGGGGCTCACCATGAGAAATGATGAAATTACCATTAACCCGTGTTATCGTATCTACACCTAGTTACGGGCCTATAGAGGTCGAGGTCTCACACTTCATCCCTTCCAGAACCTCAAAAAGAGCAGCCTTCTCCTCCTCATTCTGAGGAAGTATCAATCATGGACATTTTCCATCAGATGGTCAGAGAAGAGCAGGCAAAAAAAGCAGCAGCTGAAGCACAAGCACAGAAGTCTACATTCACTGAACAGCTCCCATAGCAGAAGAGCAATCGTGTAAAGGAAAAGAAAAAGTTGTTGCTGCTCCACAAGCCAAGTCTAAACCATCTGGTAAAGGCATGAAGACAATGGCAACGAAGATCAAATTTCTCAAGAGACACAAATCCTCCAAAATAGCTAAAAAAGCTAGACAATAAGCCATCGTTTCTCCTCAAGACCCCTTTAAAATTCCTGATAAATCATCCCCTGAATCCTCACCATAGAAATCACCTCTAGAACCATCTCCTGAACACTTAATGTATGATATTTTACTAATGAATCCTCTCCCTTATCCTTTTTAGAAGATGCTTAATCATCCTTAAAATTTGATGATGACAAAAAGGGGGAGAATTAGGTGACAAGTAGGGTACAGAGTCTAGGAGAGAACTAGGGGTAATTAAGGGTAATTTAGGAATATTGACTATTATTTTTATTTTTTTGTAGTTTTTTCCTTGACAGTTGAACAATTAAATTTCACTTTGCTGATAGATGTTTGTGAATGCTTATAGACATTGTTGTTTATGTTTTTGGATGTTGACAAGTTAATGGTTGAATATTTAAATCTGTTATTAAAGTTTCTACCATTGAGTTTCTGTTGCTACTTTGGTGTTGATATTGGGCTATCATGATCTTTCATATGATAATGTGAATGGAAAATGGCTGTGGATGTATACGGATGCTAATTATACTATATTTGTTGGATGATAAATGGCATAGATAAAATCTAGTAACAATATGCTGTTGACGGACACTGCTGATATATTGATAATAATCTGTCAACAATCACCTACTATCAATTACTTTATTTATCCGCATATATACATATATATATATATATATATATTCTAAATATATAATGTCATTGTCTGTATGACATAAATAAAAACCTGCTGAAATGAATAAGAAAAATATGCACACACTAAAGAGGAGCACACTCTTAGGGGGAGAAATCCTCATTTTTTGTGTAGAACTAAAAAGATTAAATGGACACTATACTGTTAATCAAAGAATGTTTTGTCATCATAAAAAAGGGAGAGATTGTTGACTCCATTAGTTTTTGATGATAATAAAATATTCCCATTCATTGGTGTCTAATAACTCTACTTGAGTGTGCAGGACAAGAATTGTATGCATATGATAAATAAATAATTCCATGGGACATATAAAAAAGGCATATGTATAAGAAGCCACAACTAATCAACAAAACATAAGCCTCTTAGTTGGATAATGAAAGGTATTAGTCAACTAAAATTCAAATCAGAAGTTGGCGAGCTCAAGAGCATTGAGAAACAGAAAAGACTTAGTCAACCAAGAAATGGGTTAGTCGACTAAGAGCCTACTGCCAGAAATTTGGACTTCAAGACAGAAGTAACTTAATCAACTAAGATGGAAGTTAATCGACTAAGTGCTCACTACCAGAAACTAGAATCAGAAGACAAAGACGACTTAGTCAACTAAGAGCGCAGTTAGTCAACTAAGAGCATTCTGCTAGAAAATGTGAATTATGCACTTGAAGATAGATTAACAGCCAGAACTGCAACAAAACTGTTTCCAATGGTCAAAAACTACCTAACACCTATCAAAGCTGATTTTTCAAGTATTTAAGAGGTTTCCAACGGCTAGAAATGTAATCAAGGCTTCCAAGTCCAAAGGAGCTCAAAAACCAGCAAAATACTCTCTACTCATTTACTGCACTTAAGTCCTATCTTTGTAATTGTTATCTGCACTTCACTTTGTACCAATTAGATCAACCTTGTGATCATAGGTACACTCTTATCACTTCTCTCCTTGTATTCTTATAGTGAACGAGTCACTTTAAGGGATTGATCCAAGCTAGGATTACTTGATTGAGCATAAGTTCTAACTTAACTTTGAAAAGTTAAGTGTTGGGTTTTAGTTGATCTCGGTAAAAACTATTATCAAAGGTTTTGGCTAAGCCAGGTAAAAGCCATTGTAAAAGCTTGGTGAAAGCTTGTGAATTTCACCATTCTTAGTGGATTGATTGGAAAGTCCTTGGTTGAACAATCAAGGTAGTGGATATAGGTCTTGAACTAAACCACTCTAAATTCTGTTGTGTTGTCTACTCTATTTTTGTTCTTATTTTCATTCCTTCTTTTCACTTGCATTTGTTCCCACTTAGAGCCAATTTTTGAAAAAGTCAAATTGTGTTATTCACCCCCCCTCTAGCACATTTACTTAGGACCAAGAATGCCAACATAATGTATAAATCATGAATAATACTCGAATAACTTAACATACAAACATTTCATAAACACATGACAATCATAATCATCCCATTAACATTAAAATGCCTCATTCAATTATCATAAATCATAGAATGTGAAGGTTTAGCCCCTATCAATATTGGGCTAGCAACATACAGTCCCATTGCACTATGGACGTTTATGATGCATCTTAAGAATGAAGTCATCTTTTACACCTCGCAAGAGTGGAATTAATCACACTCATTGAGTTCTCATACTCATAGCATTACGTATGTGGAAAGTCCATCACATACATGCTTACTCATCTCATAAGGTATATGGGAAATACATCACATACATAATCTCATGGCATTCGTCATGTTTTCTTAATCATCTCATGTAGTATATGGAATATACATCATCTATATAATTTCTTGGCAGTCATCATGCATACTTAATCACCTCATATGGTACATGGAGTTTACATCATATGCGTAATCTTATAGTATACATCATGCATACTTAATCATCTCATATGGTATATGTTATTTACATCGTATACATAATCTTATGGCATTCATCATACCAAACCTGCACATTATAGCATCTATAAATAAACATACAATATCTCATACCCACACTAGTTTGAAGACTAAAGTAATCGAGTGGACTTCAAACATAAGCTGCTTGTCCCCGTTTGTTGAAAACTAATACATAGTAGAATATTTACATACGTAGTAGATTCGTAAACATTTTGAAAACTATCGTTTCAATCATATCACTATCACTAACAATTTATTTTCTTAGAAAATCATTTTCATTCTTGAAACTCAAATCCTTTGATAAACCATTTTGGAGATATCATTTCATCATACATGAAGAATCCTTTTCATAGAAATCATGCAAGCTTTACATAGCAAAATAATTTAAAAGTAGTGTATACACTCTCCTAGTTAGAGATTTGATTCCTAACTTCAATCACAACTGCATTTTGGTGATATCCGTGGAGTTTTCCAAGTGTTGCTATCATACAACAACCACCACCATCATTTCCTAGAACAAAAATCTCATAATAATTATTCTACTTACTGTCGAAACTACTCACTTTTAACTAAACTAATTTTCTAGCTAAAACCCATGCTTAGAAACCCATAAGTCTTTCATCTTTACCTTGGGTAAGATTTGATGCTAAGGAAAATCACAAAATCTTTGAATTTTAATGTTCAACAAAAAAATATGGGCATAAAAATAATATTTTTAATGCTAAAAAATTCACAAATCAAGATTTAAAAGTTGAAAAATGTTACCTTTGTTTGAAAAACCCAAAACCAAGCTTGCAATCTTTCGAAGTGATGATTTGGGGTGAAAATGGGTTTAAGAGAGCCTAAAGTTGTTGAAAAACTGATAGGAGGTGCCTTAAAATGAAGAACCCTCAGAGTAGGGGTCATATTTATACTATGGGATGTGAAAATTGTTAGTGTAAGCCGTACAAGCGAATTGGTTTCATGTTGGTAAAACACTGCATTAATTTGTCATATTTCATGTCAAATACATTGTGGATATCTTATATAATGTATGAGGTATTTCTTTGTTCATGAGTCTATCTATAATGGGTTATGAGAGACTTATGTAAATAAAGTCCTTGGAACATAATGAACTTGCAAATAAATTATAAAGGTTATAATTATGAGATTCTTATGCATCAAATTCTTTTTCCTAAATATGTTCCTGGTCGTTATATTATCAAGAATAAGAACACTGACAATGCTCAAAGGTTGGTACATGCTAAGCCTCTTTACTTTGGAAGTAAGCAATTGATCTCATAGGTTAAAATATGCAAGATACTTGGGGATAATATGTGGGTGCTTGTTAAGGGACAAGTTCACTGAACATGACTCGCTATGAGAGTTTCATTTGGTGTTTCACTTAAGAGTCTATGAAAATACTCTCATGTGTCAGTAGAGTAAGTAATCCTTAGACTTGTGATACTAGGTCATCCTGTATGTGAATTGTCATGCTTTGATTTCACTTCTACAAGTCTGAAAGCAACTAGATGCCTAAACAAGGCATTTTTTAGGTGTGGCATGAAGCATGTGAAGATGAATCAGTAGTCTAAAGAGGATTCGTCACCCCAAGTGATTTGAAGGGGACATATCTCATTTGCTCCTAGCTTATATTGACTAAAAGTCCTTGGCCAGGGCAATCTTGATAGGTCAATATGAAAGTTGGATGACTATTATGGATATGTTAAATGTAGACACCGAGCCATGCTTTCTATCTATTTAGGATATATGATGAAAGGATCAAATTACACTGAGATACTGTATATTGAGTGGTTAGTCAAATCATATTGACTCTTCGGACATTTGGGTGGTCATGATGTATTGCTAAATGCTACTCATGATCAATAAATATAAATATAAATTTTTAATTTAATTAATTTATATTTCTTGCCAACATGTTAGGCTAATGGGTCATACACATAAGGTGAATTCTTGAAATTAATTTGGGTTCAATTTGATATGATCTAATTGATTTTATAAAGGCTTAATCCAATTAAATATTGGGCTAAATTAAATATGATTTGATGCAGCATTAAACAAAGGCCTAATTATCCCAAGACATTAGCTAAACCATGTTGGATATGAAGTAGGTCAATTCACTTTATAAAAGAATCCTTTAGCCTCCTTTTGAAAGAAAAAAAGAATTTTGTTTTATTTTCTCATGTGTTAAGATAAGATCACAGCCAAAAAGAGAGAAACACATGGGAGCTCAAAGTTGAGAGTTTGCTAGCACCAACTTTGGCTTAGGGATTCACACACTCTTAGTGAAAACATTTTAGCAAATCACTGTGTGGATCACCATTAGAGGCAGGACAATTGTGTTGTTATGGTTTGATAAGTCTTAGTTGGTATACAAAAGTCAAAAGCAAAAAGCCAAGGAGGACTCAACAAAAGAAAGTACACATCAAACTTTCAGGTATGCCAAAATCTTTCTCTTGTGGTTTTTCTAGATTAGTTTTAATTAAAGTGATCCATGGTATAGGGGATTAAAACTTTAATAATATTTCACTGCATATGAACCACAAGCATGATTCGAATCCCCTTCAAAAATATCCTTTTACATTTTTTATTTTTTCAAAAATTGATTAAATGTATCGATACATTTGGAAATGTATCAATACTTTTGGTTTTGGAAAAATTGTATTGATACATAATGAACATGAATCGATACATGTTCATTAGAAACCCTTTCTGGGTTAAATGTATCGATACATTTCTTTTCACTCTCCATTTACTTAAGATATTTAATGTAAATAAGCGAACATCCCCCATTTGGATTTAATAAAAATTTCAAAAAAATCAAAATCCATAAGAATCAAAATCTAAATTTTGGTTACAGGAACAAAAGCAAAAATGCTAGACTGAAATTAAATTTGCCGTTCCCATTTACCATAGCAAACATACTTCAAAAATTATGGAAAAATCATTTTTGGTCATCCAAAAATCAAAGGAATCATTTGTCACAACCCAATATCCAAGCCATGACAAGCGCATAAGCCCAATGGGCATAGCCCACTAAGCCCAAGCAAGCTTTTTTATGCAATCCCAATCATCATTTCCAGCCATCATTTCTAAAACCACATATTGTAATTCTCAACTATAAATATTTCAGTAACATTTTATAGCAACCCAATATTCACATTTGTATTATGTTAAAATAATGTCACCCGTTTGCCAACCTATAATGGCATCAGTAATTAACTATACATATTTGATTTTGAACATGAATCTTAGTGGTCTACATTACTTATACGTATACACAAGCATAAGACTCTTGATTGTCAGTAGAGTGACCTGGGGTGAAGGTATAACTACTAAGATGCCACAGTACCTACCAAGAAGGCGAGCATACGTGGACAACTCAATCTAGGTCCCAACTGCCTCTGAATCTGAAAACATGAAGTTTAAAAGTGTCACGACCCAAATTCTGGGCCATGACCGGCGCATGGGCCCAATGGACGTAGTCCACTAAGCCCAAGCAAGCCTATTAATTTGATATGTTTATCATTCCATCATAAACTGCTAAGTCACATTTCATAACTTAGAATCAAAATAATACTACACATTACCATCTCATACTGGCATATCAGACAAGTGTATATACATTGTCTACAACATGTATCTTAACAATTTACATTAGGTTCGTCTATACACAATAAATTAATACTCGACTTCCAACGGAGGGACTTGGACGAATGTACAACTACTAAATGCCGAGACACCTACCAAAAAATGGATACCAATTTACAAGGACACCTCGTCCTAGTTACCGGCTGCCTCGTGATCTGAAAACATGAAGTTGAAAATGGTGAGTATAAACCCAATGAGTGAACAAGGAAGGGAGCAAGCAACAACAAGGGAGAATTTAGAATCATGATGCACTTGTTTCAAAACAATGCAATTTAGTTCCATTCATATTAAAAAACCCTCATCAAGCCCTTAAATGATTAGTCATTTGAAAATCATGAACCCATACATAACAAACCATTTGAAGAATGAAAGCTTTAATAATACGCAAGCAAGTCAAATACGACGACGAATCTTCACTGCAGCAGAAAGGCATTCTCACTCCAGCGTAGCTGCAGTGAGAATGAATTTTCGATGCAGCAACGTTGGGATTAAGTTATTAACCGAACAAGGGTTTCTCAACTGGCCAAGGATTTCTCACTAACCATCCTCATTTTAAACTTAACTCATTTAGTCCTTAATGTTGGAAGTCCATGCTTCGATATGGTAGCAAATAAGTGAAAAATAGGGTAGCAATTGGACAAGATAGGAGACAAAAACATAAGGTTTCTTGCTACAGCGAGATTGAATCTCGCTACAGCGAAATTCTAACCCAAAAACAGAAAGTTTCTCACTGCAGCGAGAATGAATTTTGCTGCAGCGAGAAGCTACTGTGTCATTCTCACTGCAGCGAAAATGCATCCTCGCTGCAGTGAGTTTTCAGCCAGCCTACCCTTCCAAAACCTGAGAGGTGAAATACAGGGCACCAATGAAAAATTTCCCTTTTCTCCTAAAGAAAAACCACCTTGCTGAAATGTCTAAACCAATATGAAACACATGACAATTTTCCAAAGTTTAACATGTCAAGTTTCACATGCATTTCAACCATATACCATTACTCATAAATTTCCTATAACACACATATTTACATATGTATATATGTATACATATACCCATCATTATCATGCACATCATCCCATCATCATCATACACACCATCACATCATCATCATCACCAGCTCATGCGCACTCCCTACTCGCACAGGGCTAGGTCATCACCGAGTTATGCGCACTCCCTACTCGCACATAACCGGGTCATCCTCGGCTTATGCGCACTCCCTACTCGCACATCGCCGAGTCAATATAATTACACAACACTATATTTAAACATATATGTATATCAACATAATGCAGCCACATAGAAATCCATAATAACCACATATCATAATATAAATTATTTCTCAAGAGCTTGTTCCCAAGGCATTCATTTTTGAGAAAAGTTGTATAAAATCATTCAAACACTTTGTTCAAAACAATCATATTCCCAAAACAATTTTGATAGGCAGTCCACTCACTGATTGATTGTAGAGCCTTCAGATGACTCTAATTCCCCTAATTGTCCAAATGAGATGATAGGGCTTCCTTAGAACCTAGGATCACATTAGCATAAGCAATAGGTCAATTCACACACTATGAACCCTAAAAGCTATCTCTTAGCTAGCTTTCAATTGCCACATTAAATGGCTATCTATGTTCACTATCTTAATCACTACAAAGTAATGGACATACTCAACAATAAAACAGCCCATACTCCCAATTACCAGCCATTATTCATAGCTAAAAACCAAGCTTAATTCATCACTTACCCTAGGGCTCTTTTGTAGTCAAATTCTCTTCCAATTGCTTCCAAATCAATGGAGTAATTCTCTTTTTCTCTCTCTAAAATGCCCAACTAGTGAGAGAAAGTATGGAAATAAACTTTACCAAGGGTTTTGAAGTGAGAGAGTGAAAGAATACAAGGGTTCTAGTCAAAAGGACTCAAAAGTATGAAAACTAAAGCTAGAGAGAGAAAATTTTGCAAGCTACATATCAAGCTTCCATGGAGGTTTTGAAGAAACGTGAGAGAGAAGAAGAAGAAGAAGACAAGCTGCTAGAAAATGGGAGAAAAAGTTGCTGGAAGAAAGTATTTATAGGCCAATCTTATCCATTCCACTTAAAATTACCAAATTGCTCATCCACCAATTAACTTACTCTCCTCCAATCTTTTATGCAATCTTTTTGTTCTTTTGACACTGGGCCAAGGTCCATAATGGTCTAAACATACTAGGGTTCATGAAAACATAAATTTTTAACTCGAGGTGAAAAATGACCGTTTTGCCCTTACCGTGAAAATCATCAAAATTTTGGTTTCCTTTCCATTTTAACCCTAATTTCACCATCCATTTATGCCTTAGGCCTACTTAGGCCATAATATTGTTTAAAACTTGCTTTTATGGGCTTACTAAGGAAATGATGAAATTACCCCTAATCAGGGATATCGCGTATACTTCCCTTTACGAGTCTATAAAGGTCAAGGTCTTACAAAGAGAGTGAGTATAAAACTCAATGAGTGAACATAAGAAGGGAACAAGCAATCGATACGAAAAGATTTTGAAAACATGATGCACTTTTGTTAAAAATAATGCAATTTAGTTTAATTTCTTGTAAAACCCCATAATTCAACCTTTGATTATTAAATTCCTTAGTGTTGAAAGATCCATGATAAACCATGAAGTTGAAAAGAATGAAAGTTTCAGCAAATGTCCAAGCAAGACAAGCAAAACAAAGGGTTTCTCGTTGCAATAAAAAGGCATTCTTGGTTTGCATATGTTTTGGTTTTTCAAGTACATCTTCCACTACAAAGATCCAATTAACATGATTTTTAGGTCATTAGAAAGCTAAGAGGCTGGGCTACAACTTTCATGTTTACAACGTTGCCTAATTCTAATCAGAATGTGGTCAAAATTATTGTTAAATTGAAAGCACTGTACCATAATTTTTGAACCACTCGAGAGTTTCTCACTGCAACGAGAATCCATTTTCGCTGCAGCGAGAATCCATTTGCGCTACAGAAAAATTCAGAGCATGGATTAAGGCTACCTACCTGAGAGTTTCTCACTGCAACCAATGAATCTCGTTGCAACGAGAAACAGAGTAATTTAGTTGAAGGGGTCTTGTTACATCAAAAAGCCATTTTCTTGCTGAAATGAAAAGCAATTTGGGAGCAATTAACAATGCCAACATAAAACACATTCACAAATATTTCCATAAACTTTCTATAACATATATATATACATACATCATCATGCATACCATCTCGCCTCATTCAGCTCATGTGCACTCCCTACTCTCACATAGCCGGGTCATCATCAGCTCATGTGCACTCCTACACCGCACATAGCTGGGTCATCATCAGGTCATGTGCACTCCCATACCGCACATAGCTGGGTCATTATTATCACACAAAAGGAGCATCCAAAGCATAATATACATATTACTATAATGTGATTACGCATGAACTATTCATTTTGCACATTTCACAAGATAGAAACATTTCATCAAGGGCTTGTTCCCCAAGTATATTTTTTTAAAGCAAAAACAAATGAAATTTTCAAATGATTTGTTTAAACATGTAGGCACTTCCCAAAACATTTTGAAATGCAAGTTCACTCACCTTACGATAGCGGGTTATTACATTGCTATTTGTTCGAAGGCATATCTAGCTATTCCTACTTGCAGGTCGCTCGTTATTTCCCCCGGCACACCACCACAGTATGCTACCTTTACTGTTGCACTTCCTAGCAACAATCCCAATTCAATATCTTTAGCGTACATCATTTATACTTCCCTTTTTCATTCAATCATGAATCCTCATTCAACTTAACTTATCCTGACACCATTTTTACCAACGTTGCTTTTAACCCTTGCTTGCGTAATTCTTTAAATTATGATTACCGGCAACTTGTTTATGACTCTAACACATATATTAATCTTTTCTAAGGATATTTATCAAGTTCAACCATCCTTTTCACAACAACCACAATTTCTCACAATATGCCGCTTAAAATGTCAACTACATAACAATACCCATTTTCTCAAGATTCCTCACCTACACTTAAAACATCATTTGTCTTTACCTTTACGGTTGCTTGACCCATACTTGCAATACAATATTCCTTCAAAACATTAATCATCTAGCTGCCAAAATGATTCACACATTATTTCTCCAAAGATTTAACCAACCATGAGCTTAAAACACAAAAATCCTTACCTTAGCTTCCTTGAATTACAAAACCAAGCTTTTCTTCCTTTCTTTCTTTTTCTTTCTTCTTTTCCTAGGGTTTAGATGTGCTGGAAATTGGGGTTAGAAGCTACAAGTTTAGTGCCCAAGAAGTTTGGAGAAGAAAAAAGTAAGAAAAGAAAGGAAATGAAAAGAAACAAGGGAAATCACAAGAAAAAATTTGATTTTCATGAACTTGAAATGAAAATGGTGTTGGAAGCTTCAAGAAGAAGAAGAAAATATCTTGCTGGAGGAGATAAGGACGGTCATGGCCAATAAAGATGAGAGTCAAAGCTTCATTTGAAAGCTTTGACTAAACTTTATGTAAAATTATCGTTTTACCCTCCAAGTTTCTTCCTTTTTTAATTTAGTCCTCCCAACACTCTTTTAACTCCAATTTCCTTCTATTATCTTTTTTTATACATGTACAAACAAAATATAAAGCTTGTACTCCAACGCGACATCTCCATAATATTTAAAATATATTTTTTCTCGCATTAGTTTTATTTAATAACGTGCGAGCCCCACTAGCTTTATTTTTCTTCAAAATTTTCTTGTTCTTCCTCTCCCCCACTTAGATTAACCACATACTCCTTCTTCATGAAAAATTTTGACACTAAATAAAATATTAATATTTTAATATTATTTTATTCCAAATTTTTCACTTCTCTCATTGGTACCCAAAATACCTTATTATGCCTCAATTCACTTCCAAATCACTTTTTATCTCGTAAATTTTTCCTCGATAAAAATATTATTATTTTATTATTATTCCCTCGCGTGCGAAATATTTTATCTTAAAATACTCTTTTCACCCTTCCTCACCTTTAAACATTATAATTAATCTCATTTGGCATCCGATAAGCTTCCTTAGCCACCATGTCAAAGTACGGGGTATTACAGTCTCCCCCACTTAAATAGAATTCGTCCTCAAATTCTTCTCAACATCGAGTTGTTAATCTTACTCAATGATCATATTCCATTTCCTTCCTCGTAGGGAATTTTGATTTATGCACTTCACTACCTTCCATTCGATTAGAGCACCTTACAAGGTCAAGGTACGTAACTTATATCTATTATCCTCTGTGAGTCAGAACCACGGTACCTTTCACTATTGTTCTTTCTTATCATTAAAATCCCAAGTATGCCTTTAATTCTATCACAAACCTCAAACATATCTTTATTTCTATTCTTGTCAAACCTCTAGTCATTCATTCACCTTGTTTAACCTCCAATTCGACTAGATTATCTCACTTATGTCTGTTATCATCCTTTATTAAATTTGAGCCAAAACTCTATCTTAATCATGTCAATTTCAATCATGGTTTATACTTGCTTACGTATACCTAATCACCATCCTATTACTTCCTTCCTTATCAAACTTCTCGACATTCTGTGATTCCTCTTACCCCCTTTACACTATTATGTAGCTTATAAACATGCCATATTCATTCCTGTACGTATCCTCAATGTTGGGGGAGGTTAATGGCTTTAATTATTCCCACATACTTCACGTTTACCTTACATTTATGCAGCTTCAATCTTCTTAATCATATTAGTCCATCTTGTATGACTTAACCACACTATAGATTACATTTCCTTGATATCATTTCCTTGACTATTTCCCAAATTTTCTTATGTCAACATAGCTCAACTTTAGCTAGGATTTCATATCGTTGTACCATCTATACAACTCATCAAATGTATTGAGTTCAAATCTCGAACCACTAAGAATAATTCTTCACTTTAGTTGGGCACATCATCAGCCCCACACATGTGTATGTACACACACATTTAAATGTCAACATTCTCATGTCTAATGCATGATCACTAGGTATAATCAATTTCAGATTACCCTTTTTATATGCTTAAATCACCATTCCACTTACGTCTGCCACAAGTTATCCCTTACATAATCCATAAGAATTCTCATTATGCCTATCCATAACTTCACATCATTTACATGCCTATACTCCTTTCTTATCATTTCCAATTATATGTTTAAGTATCATTTTACTATATATATCCTTGCATCATAATGTCATTAATCACATCTCACTAGCTAAATGTCATTTTCATTAAATTGCAATCTAGTATCCGTATATGCTTTATAATCTCGTTGATCTTTCAAAGGTTTATCTTTATTGGATCATTGCATCTTATGCAATACCACAATCCCTAAAAGTCATCTTTATTTCTCAATTATTCTTCATACCTCTAACATATATATATATATTATATCCTTGTTGCATTTCGACTTTAATGAGTCACTTAAAACTTAGACTTATTCGAATCGTGCATGCCTCAAGCATTATTGAATTCCAATTTCCATACTACATTAGAAATTTTTCATTATCGGACTTCATTATTTAGATTATCTTCAATCATCTTTCATTCTTTTCTTCCATACTAATGTGACATCATTCTCCCTGGACCAATATGAAGTTTGTACTTGAAACTACAAGACTTGAAACAAGGTCCTCCTCAAGTACTTTTCAATGTCGATATGAATATCACTTTCAGCTTATGGCTTCCTCTTTATAACCACATAACTTAATGCTTGCTTTCACAAGATCTATAGCAGAACTCCTCTTGAGTATTTCCTGAGGGATACCTATCTTAAACTTATGTCTCACCGCATGTGATCACTTAAGCCGTGACTTAGCCGTTAGGCTCCTTAGTAACTTTCAAAAATCTGACATTTTATACTTGCTGTGTATGATTAGTAATTCCTTCATAAGGATGTTTGTGCATTCTTGAAACACTTAGTCTCTTATTTGCTCTTTAACATCCCGAGTATATTGTTCTATAGACATGCACTTATTCTTCAAGATATATAAATACATACTTGTCTATCCGATCCCCAATTTATTTTCATAGGTTTTTAGTGTGCCACACAATTGGCCTTGTGTTATTAGTAACCCTTTTCGTTTAACTGAGTCAAGACAAGAATTGCAAATTCTCATAACGATATTCTAGATAAACTTATTTGCTATACCACCCTTGTAATCCTTCATTCACACTTTCATCACTTGGTATTGACATCCCTTATCCATATCTTATATATTCATCTAACTTTTCACTCACTTTTCCTTAGCCTTTAACAAGGCTTAATCTCTTGTCCTCTTTATTTCTTAGGATTTGACTTTAGTCAACATATTATTTATCTTAATGCTTCACATGGTAATTTATCTCAATGTAGCTGTCTCGAGAAGTCTTTAACTTTTCTTTTACTCACATGCCAATATATAAGGCAACAAAGAAACTTTTTAATTCACTCATATAAACACTTTCCCAACACTCTTAAAACTCCAATTAATAAAGCTCAACATCAAGACCAATGACCATACTTCAACTTGTGAGTTTCATCTTCATGCCACTCACAATTTTCTTGTGCCTTCTAGCCATAAGGAGTTCTTAACGCGATAGCATTGGCAATCAGTGTTGTGACGTTGCAACTGTTGAATTTACTTTATTAAATGGATTCTACCACCTTTAAGGCTATGACACTAATCATTCTCAACCGTGTGGGTTCTTTTTGAGTCTATATCACAATTAGCAAAACTAACTTTACTAGTCCCAATAATATGTGCTAGAAGGGGGGTGAATAGCACAATTTGGCTCTTTCAAAGATTGTCTCTAAGTGTAGACAAAGTGAGACAAATGAAAGAAAGAAAATAAAACAAAATCAGAGTAAACAAGACAGTAGAATTTAGAGTGGTTCGGTCTAAGACCTACATCCACTACCTTGATTATTCAACCAAGGATTTTCCAAACAATCCACTAGGAACCGATGAAATTTACAAGCTTTCACCAAGCTTTACAATGGCTTTTACCAAGCTCAACCAAAACCTTTTACACTAGTTTTTCCCGGGCTCAACTATAACCTAATACCTAACTTTTCAAGGCTAAGTTAGAACCTTAACACATTCAAGCAAACCTAGCTTGAAATAACCACTTAGAGTGACTCTCTCACTCTAAGAATATAAGAATAGAAATAAAAAAAAGTACCTATAATCACAAGTTGATCTAAATGTTACAAGGTTGAGTGCAGAATATAAATACAAAGGATGGGCGTTTAAATGCAGTAAGGTGCAAAGGAGACTTTTTGGTTTTTTAGCTCTATATGACTCAAATCTCTTCCAAAACTTCCAAGAACTGATTTCTAACGGTTGGAAGACCCTTTATACATGGAGAAACAACTTTGATGGCAGTTTGGCAGTTTATGGCTGTTGGAAACAATTGAGAGTTGGTTCTAGCCATTAATTTATGTTCTAGTGCTCTGGTTCAAATTGCAGACAAAAAGCTCTTAGTCAACTAACTTTCTTCTTGGTCGACTAAGTCGGCTCTATCTTTTGGTCACAGATTCTGGCAGAGAGCATTTAGTCGACTAACTCATTTCTTGGTCAACTAAGTTGGTTCTGTCTTGAGGTCCAAATTTTAGCAGTAGCTTTTTAGTCTACTAACTCTCACTTTGGTCAACTAAGTTGGTTCTGTTTCTTAATATTCTTCAGCCCGCCATTTCTCCAATTTAAATTTTAGTCAACCAACATTCTTCATTTTTGAACTAAAGACCTTCCTTATTGTTGATCAATCGTTTTTCTTCATTTTCATGATTTTTGATATACACATTTGAAAGGTTGATTTATTATTTCCATATGGCTTTTTGTCCTACACACTTAGGTAGAAATGTTAGACACAAATGAAATAGGAATGTTTTCTTATCATCAAAAGCTAATAGAGCCAACAATCTCCCCCTTTTTGATAATGACAAAACATTCCTTGATTAACAGCACAGTGTCCTTTAATTCTTTTTAATTTTTACAGAAAATGAGGATTGCTCCCCCTAAGTGAGTGCTCCCCCTTAGTGTGTGCATATTTTGCTTATTCATTCCAGTAGATCTTATTCATGTAGTGTAGAATTTGACACTATATATTCAAAGTATGCATGTGCAAAAATGTAAGGTGATTTACAACAAATGAATGTTGACAGATTATCATCAAAATTTTGCAGTGTCTGTCAACATCATATAGTTATCAGATTTTATCTATATCATTCATCATTCAACTGATATATTATACACAGCATCCATATCCATTCACAAACATAATTTATAGTAAAAATCAGTAACCAGTATACAATTCCAACATCAATGCAATATCAAATTTTTATTAGTAGTCAAAAATACTATAAACAGCTAAATATCAGTAAATATTCAATCATCAGTAGCCAAATACCATAAACATATTAGCAAAATATCATAAACATATTAACACCCATTTTTCACACAAACATATAAGCAACAAAATTAAATTCAAATGTTCAAAAGCCATCATGGCACACATAGCAGAAAAATAGAAAACAACAGTTGATATTCCTAAATTGCCTCTAGTTCATTTTTGCTTCCTTTTTTTCCTAAGTTCCTGCCTCTGGTTCATTTTTGCTTCATTTATTTCCTAAATTCCTAGTTCCTCCACCCTAACATTTTTTTTAATTAATTTCTTGGTTCTTGGTTCCTTCTCGCCCTAAGGTTCTGCCATTCTTTTCCCCTTTTTTGTCATCATCAATTTCTAAGTATCAGCTGAGGAGGATAAGGGAGATGACTCATCAATGCCATATTTGATAGCTAGAGGCTGAGGAGAGAAAACTGGTGGTAATTCTTAGGAAAGAGGATCAGGTAAAGGTGTGTCAGACACCTCAAGTGATTCTTGTGGAGAAGAAGCTGTTGTTGGCTTTGACTTTTCTACTAATCTAGAGGACTTTATTCTCTAGAGAAATGCTATCTTTGTGGCCATAGTTTTCTTCCCCTTAGCAAGTGGTTTTGTCTTTGTCTGAGGCGCTGTAGTGACTTTTTCTTTCCCTTTTCTAGATTTTGCTTTCATTCTAAAGGCTGGTGCAGATGCTGCTTACTGAGCTTTTCCCTTAATTGCTTCTTTCTCAACTTGTTCCTCCTGAACCATTTGATGGAACAATCCCATGATTGAAACCTCTTCAAAATGTGGAAGAAATGGTTGAGGTTTTGGTTGAGGCTGTGGTTTAGTAAGGGTGTTTTCTTGATCAGATTCAAGTACCTTGGTACTTGGATCAGATTCATCCTTATCCTGTACCTCAGGAGAGAGTGATTTTCTTGGCTATTCCTCTTCTAGCTCATGACCTTCAACTTGAACACCATAACTTGCACCATGAGAAGCAGACCCTTCTGCTTGCAAAGCTGAACCTCCAACACCTTGTTGTGTGGTGCAACACTTGGTGTTTTAGAGGAATCTGTAGCAGCAGGTTCTGATGGAATTTTTTCTTTCCCTTCAGTTCATTTTCCAGTTCAGCAATTTTCTCTTCAATTTTCTGCAATCTAGCTCTTTGATCAGTGAGCTTGCTATCTATCCTCATTAATAGATTGAAAATCATTTCACTAGAAAATTGTGAGGATGTTGCCTCTATTGGTGCTAGTATTGCAAAGACCTTGGGTGTTTTAGTAAATTTGTCTCCATCCAACTTATAACCCATTTTAGGTAGACTACCTAAGTAGATAGCCTGGTCTCTACTCTTCACCATATCAAGTTCATATCTTTTTGCCCAGACTCTCTTTTTCTGCACTAAAGATGTGATAACATTTCCATAAGGCAGATTAATTTTCTCCAGCTTGCATGCTCCTCTCATCTTTTTCAATCATGAATCTACCTAGATTCAGAGCAACCCCATTAAAAGCATGTTCCATCAGCCAAAGATCCTGAAGGCTGATGTAGCTTAAACTCCCACTTCTCCAATGGATATTTGCTGCAACAAAGTAGTGTAGAATTCTTATCCGGGGACTGGTTATCAAACTAGCATTGCTCTTTGATGAGTGTTTCTCTTTTTTTCTAGTAATAATTTCCCATAAAGAGGAAAGGTCGTATTTCTTTGGGAATTCAAACTCTCCCTCTTCACATTCAACTTTTAGCAAATTACTAAGATCATCAGCAGTAACAACAAATTCTTTACCATTCAAAAACACGTTTAATCCATTTTCAATGTAGTTATCAGAATCATCCAGTTCTTCTTCTCCTAATGCTATAATAGCATAAAATTCTTTCACTAAGCTGGTACTGTATGATCTATTCTTAAAAGTGCTATACTCCTTCAATTTTAATTCATCAAAATAATCTGATAGGCTGGTCTGAATTTCTAGATTTTCACTAAAACTCTCCTAATCAATGTATTTCTCGCAAGTAATATGAGCATTCTCAATTTTCTTAAACCTTTCTTCATGCACTTTATTTTTGAATTTGGAAGAAGAGGTAGTACCTTTCTTGAGTGTAGTATCCTTGTTCTTCTTCTTCTCTGATTTCTGCTTCTTTTCTTTCTGTTTTCCAGATTTCTCAATCGTTGAAGCAAACTCAATTTTTTGTTTCTTTTTTTGCATTTTTACTTCTGACCCTTCTATCAGTGGGCTTTTTCCTTTCTTCTTTTTAATAATTTCTCTACTTTGAGAGATCTTTGCCATTTCGATTTTGAAGATTTCTGATGGGGGCTCGAGGGTTTTGGTTTTATGTGAGTCGGTTTTAGAGGCAAGAATGTAGAGAGAATGGGTTTCAGTTTCAAATGACCGAGTTTCAGGGGAGAAAAAATGTAGAAAAAGAAGTTGTCAGTAATTTTTAATTTCCCTTAGAAAATTGTTCGGCGTCCCCTTAAGTTTTGCCTCATTTCATTTGCTTAAAATTTCAAAAATTCCCTTTAAATTAATTTTTGGCTTGAGCAGTATTTCTTCCTTATTTTTTATTTCCCAATTGGTAATTTTTTCCTATTATTTTATTCCTTCCACCCTCATTTTAACTGAGTCTTATTATTTAATGCTACCAAAACACTCTTAGTTGACTAAGATTCACCTTAGTCGACTAAATTCATTCTGTTTTGTGTGCATGAACCAAAAATTTTCTCACAACTCCTACAAACTAATCATTATCAAATTCCTTTTAATTTCATAGAATCTATCTTCATTTAGAGGTTTGGTAAAAATATTTGCTAATTGATGCAAAGTATTCACAAATTCAATCTTGATATCACCTTTCATTACATGGTCTCTAACAAAATGGTGCCTAATCTCAATGTGTTTAGTCCTAGAATGCTGCACAAGATTTTTAGATATATTGATTGCACTTGTGCTATCACAGAAGATTGGTACATTATGGACTGTAATTCCAAAATCTCTTAGTTGTTGTTTGATCCATAAAATTTGAGCACAACAACTACCTAGCGAACTATACTCTGCTTCAGCTGTAAAAAGTGCTACAGAGTTTTGTTTCTTACTTGACCAGGATACTAGCATACTTCCTAGAAATTGGCATGTTCCACTAGTACTTTTTCCATCAGTTTTTCTTCCTGTAAAGTCTGCATCCGAATAGCCTACAAGATCAAATGATGATTCTCTAGAATACCATAATCTTAAGGTTTGTGTTTCTAAGAGGTATCTAAAAATTCTCTTAATAGCAGTTAGGTGTGATTCTTTAGGCTGTGACTTAAATCTAGCACACAAACACACACTAAACTGGATATTTGGTCTGCTTGCTGTTAAGTAGAGAAGTGATCCGATCATACCTCTATAGAGCTTTTGATCAATACTTTTTCTTTTCTCATCAGCATCAAGTTTGGTGGATGGACTCATTGGTGTGGAGATTAGTTTCAGCTTCAGCATATCAAAATTTTTGAGCATATCTTTACAACCTTTTTCAACCAAAAATTTTGATAACCTCTCATACCAAGTTCTAGGAGCTTGTTTCAATCCATACAAGGTTTTATAGAGTTTGTAAACATGGTCTGGTTTTTCAAAATCTTCAAAACCTGGTGACTGTTCAACATACACTTCCTTTTGAATGAAACCATTCAGAAATGCACTATTTACATCCATTTGGTACAACTTAAAATTCATGAAACATGCAAAAGCTAGCAACAACCTTATGGCTTCAATCCTTGCAACGGGTGCAAAGGTTTCATCATAGTCTATTCCTTCTTCTTGGTTATACCCTTATGCTACTAACCTAGCTTTATTTCTAACTACATTTCCTTACTTATCTACCTTATTTCTAAACACTCATTTTGTGCCAATAATAGGGTGATTTGAAGGTCAAGTACCAATGACCATACATAGTTTCTTGTGAATTGGTCAAGTTCCTCTTGCTTGGCCATTATCCAACTTTCCTCTTTTTCAGCTTCTTCGAAGTTTTTAGGCTCAATTTGAGATATGAAAGCTGAAAATTCACAAGTCTCTCTAGTTGCTCTTATAGTTCTAACTCCTTGAGAAATGTCACCTATTATTTGATCTTGTGGATGGTCTCTTACAAATCTCTAACTCCCTGGAAGGTCATAATGCTCATTTTATGTTCTTTGCAAATTTTCTAGAGGTGGAGTTTCATTTTCTCTTATAGGTGAGCTTTCTTCATTATTCTTATTGTTCTCTAAGCTCATTTCTTCCATTTGTTTTTTTAGGATTTCTACATCATCATCATCAACATGAATTTCCTTTTGTAAAGCATTTGACTCATCAAAAGCTACATGGATTGATTCTTTAACATTTAGAGTCCTTTTGTTGAAAACACTATAAGCCTTGGAGTTTAATGCATATCCTAAAAATATTTCTTCATCACTCTTTGCATCAAACTTACCTAAGGATTGTTTTCCATTGTTTAATACAAAACATTTAAACCTAAAACTCCTAAGATGTGAAATGTTAGGTCTCCTACCTTTGTAAAGTTCATATGGAGTTTTTATTATCATGGCTCTAATTGAGACTCGATTAAGTATATATGTTGTTGTGTTCATTGCCTCAGCCCAAAAATATTTTGGAAGGTTGTTCTCACATAGCATAGTCCTAGCCATTTCTTCTAAAATTCGGTTTTTCCTCTCTACAACTCCATTTTGCTAAGGTGTTCTATGTGTAGAGAAATTGTGATCCAACCCTTTTTCATTGCAAAATTTCTCAAATTCATCACTTTCAAATTCTCCTCCATAATCACTCCTTATGCTAATTATGGCTAGTCCTTTTTCATTCTCTACTTTACTATAATGACTTATAAAAGCTGATAGAGCATCATTCTTATGAGCAAGAAAACAAACCCAAGTATATCTAGAGTAGTCATCAACTATTACAAAGCCATAAGATTTTCCTCCTAAGCTAGTTATGCTTATTAGACCAAATAGATCAATATGTAACAATTCAAGAGGTCTAGATGTTGACACAATCTTCTTGGTCTTGAAGGATGTTCTAACTTGTTTTCCTAGTTGACAAGCATCACATATTTTGTCACTTTCAAATTCTATGTCCGACAGTCAAACAACTAGATTTTTCTTGATTAGTTTTGACATAGTATGCATGCTTACATGTCCTAATCTCCTATGCCATAACCAGCTATCATTTTCACCATTTGCAACAAGACATATTTCACTATCTATTTCAAGATCCTCAAGAAACAGCATACATATTCTTCAATCTCTTTCCTATGAATGAGACTTTGATTGTACCTATGTCTATTACTTCACACTTATTTGAATCAAAAGATACTTTAAATCCTTTGTCACATAATTGACTAATGCTCAATAAATTATGCTTCAAACCCTTAACTAACAACACATGACTAATTTGAGTTTAGGGGTTCTTACCATTGTACCTATCCCATGAATTCTACCTTTTGAATTATCACCAAAGGATATGGTACCTCCCTTTCTTTTGTCCAGCTGAGCAAATAACATTTCATCTCCTGTCATGTGCCTTGAGCAACCACTGTCCATGTACCAAGGGTGCTTCTTCTTGAGTTGAGCTCTTAAGCATGTCTCCTTTAAGTGCAGCTCAACCTACAAAACAGAATTTCAGTTTTTCTTTATAGGTACCCATACTCTGATGGGTCCTTGAGTGTTAATTACAATATAGGATCCTTTTGGGACCCGAATTTTTCTAACTTTCTGTAGGTTACTTTTCTTAAAATAATCATATGATAAATGTCCATGTTTTTCACAACTATAACATTTAGGTGATGCAAAAGCATAATTCTTCTTGTGGTATGTATTTCTTTTTCAAGTATCAATTTTTAAACATTTAAGAGCTGTGTTTTCATCAAGTAATTTTTGCAAAGCTTCAGATTTATTGTCTAGCTCTAGTTTTGAAACTTTAAAATCTATTTTTGAGTGTTCTAACTCAATTTGAAAAAAATTTTTTTGCTCAAAAACAGAATTGAATTCTTGTCTCATCTTTTCCAAATCATTTTCAAGAGATGTAGCCTTTTTCTTTAATGTTTTGTATTTTGAAAAAAGTTTTTCGAATTCATCATAAAGGTTGTCATACTCATCTTGTAAATCATCAATGGAAATATAATAGGGGGATGAGGATACCTTTGTTTCATCATCTTGTGCCATCAAATAGAGGTTTACTCTTTCCTCAAATTTTTCATCTTCAGTTTTAGAGCTTGATGTGTCACTGTCCGACCATGCAACTGTCACCATTGCTTTCTTGGATTTCTTGTTTTTCTTTGGAGTCTCATTTTTCAGCAATGGACATTCGGACTTGAAGTGGCCAGGTTTCTTGCATTTGTAGCAGATTAGCTCCTTTTTTTTGTTGGAGTCATTTTTTTTTCTAATTTTCCATTGAGCACCTTGATCTTTTCTAAACCCTCTTCTAGCTAGTCTCCAGTTTCTTCTGCCCATAAGCTTTCTGAATTCTCTGGCAACCAGAGCTAACTCTTCATCATCATCACATGACAGCTCTTCCAGCTTTTCTTCAAGGATGCTGGCTTTAAGTGCAATGCTCTTTTTCTTTTCCTTAGCTTCCCTCCTATCTTCTTCTTCTTCCTCTTTAAGCTCCAACTCATGAGAAAGGAAAGAACCACAAATCTCATCCAAGGTAATAACATTTAGGTCCTTGGCCTTTCGGATTGCAGTCACTTTAGGCTTCTAATTTTTTGGTAAGCTTCTAAGAAATCTTTTAACTCTTTCATGCTCGGGTATTGGTTTGCTTAGCTGACTCAATTTATTTGTGATGTTTGTAAATCTATCAAGCATGCTGGTGATGTCTTCACCAGGCTCTATTTTGAACATTTCATAGTTATGAGTCAAGAAGCTTATTTTAGACTCCTTGACTTGAGAAGTCCCTTCATGGATTATTCTAAGTTTATCCCACACTTGTTTAGCTGTTGTACATGTTAAGACTTTGTTGAATTCAGTGGGAGTCAAGGCATAATGAAATGTATTGATGGCCTTAAAATTCGTTTAGACTTTCTTAGATTCAACCCCGGTCCATTCAAACCTTGGTTTAGGCATCAACTCATTGGTTACTACATTCAAAGTTGAGGGAATAAAGGGTCCATCAATTATGCCACCCCACATTTCATAATCTATAGCTCTAATATAAATTGACATCCTAGTGCTCCAATAAGGATAGTTAGAGCCATCAAACAGAGGTGGTCTATTTGTTGATTGTCCCTCAGCAACTATGGATTTTTGAAAAGCCATTTGGATCCTCCAAAAGGGTGTTAGACTTTAAGAACAGGGGACTAGCTCTGATACCACTTGTTGATCCCAATAATATGTGTGTCACGACCCAATTTCTCGGGCCATGACCGGCGCATGAGCTCAATGAGCATAGCTCACTAAGCCCAAGCAAGCCTATCCATTTACCTTTGCTTAACAAATTTATCATATCATGCATACACACACACTTTTTTTCGGGTGTGAACATAGCCAAAACACAATGGCATTATCGATAATAATATACATGCACTATACCAGTCATGTATTTAGCAATTTACATTGCATACACATATTCACATTGTTAGATTGTATTCACAATACAAAAGGACCCATGACTTCCAGCGGAGACATTTACAATAAAAGGGATTACTATCGAATGCCAGACACATACCCAGGAGATGCACTACGGGGACTCCTCGATCTAGGGTCCAACAGTCACCTGATCTGAAAACATGAATTTTTATAAAACGTGAGTACAATACTCAGTGAGTGAACAAGAAGGGAACAAGCATACCATAAGGAATGTTTATCGAAATCATGATGCATTCATTTTCTCAAAACCATGCAATTGTTTTAGCTCCTTTAAACCCCTCATGTAAACCCCACATGAGTAAATCACTTTACAAAAATCCATGCTCAACTATGGTACCAAAGAAATGGGAAATATGGCAAAAACCCACAAGTTAGCAAAATGGACAGAAAGTTTCTCGCTGTAGCGAACTTCATTCTCGCTGCAGCGAGAACCAGAACATCAAGGAAAAAGTCTCATTTTTCCCTTAAAACAAGTCATCCTGCTAAAATAACAATAGCAACATGTAACACATGTAAACTTCCAAATTTCAACAAAACAAATGCTTACATATTTGCATTTACAACCATATACCCATCATCAACATGCACACCATCCCATCATCATCATCATGCACATCATCCCATCATCATCATCTCATATGCAACGGCTTATGCTATTGTCACTAGGGGGTGGGAGATCACGAAGCATCCCCCCCTTCACTCGGCAAGAGGTGCACTTCACTCCGGATCACGAAGCAACGGAGCAGTCCCTTCCCTCCTCCTCCAAGCTCTTGGGTGGAGAGTCATACTTCGCCACAGATCATACCTATCAAAGCACTCATAGGGTGGAAGATCACGAAGCATCCAGCCCTATAAGCTACGGAGGCAACAACGGCTTATGTGCACTCCCACTCACACATAGCCGGGTCAGCAACGGCTTATGTGCACTCCTACTCGCACATAGCCGGGTTCAAATCAACATGTAAAGAAGCATCCAATGCATATTATCATATTGTGATAACACATAAACCATTGTATAGCACATTTTCACAATATAAAATCATTTTACTAAAAGCTTGTTCCCAAGGTACATTTTCTAAGACAAGTTGGATAGAATCTTTCATATTCCCCAAAACAAGTTTGAAATGCAAGTCCACTCACCGGTATCGAAAATCCAGATTCCGGGTGCACTCGGACTAATAGCCCTCAGGCGCAATTCCTTTGCCTTTTCCGGACGTCTCACCACCTTGACAAATAACAAAGTCAAGGAATTTACTATATTGTCCCTAAATTGATATAAATTAATTTAAATTACTAATGCTTGATATGTAAATGCAAAAATATGTCTGATTACCGCTTAATCACGGTATCGATTAAATTCGACCGATCACCCGATTAATCGACGATTGTGTCCAAATCACCTCCAAATTAATTCATTTCTCCTCTAATACCTTAATTTACCACATACATTTAAATAAAGCCAAATTCAGCATTAGAACCCTCACAGTTCCTTATAGAAAAATTTGGTCATTTGGTGCACTAGCATCGAATTTTTTTCTACATAACCGTTTCACCTTAATTCATCATTTTCCATGCCATTTTCCTTGAAATAAAAACAATCCCCCATTGATATTCAGCCCTCATGGTTCGGCCAACAAGGAACCCTAGAGAAATTGAATATTTCTTTTGTGTTTTTGTTCATAACCATGCTTAACTATCCCTAAACACTAACATAGTCTAAAATCAAATTATTCCAACAACAATTCCTCTTCCATACCCATTTTTCAGAATTGAATTCATCATGATAACTCAATATTCAACCATGGAAATCAAGAACAAAAGCATGGGTAAGCTAGGTATCAAGGAGAATTAAAGAAATTTTAACTTACCTAGCTTGTTTCCTTGATTTCTTCACTTTTTCTTTGAATTTCCACCTAGGTTTTCTTGTTTTTCCTTTTGTTCTTCCTTTTTTCTTGTTGCTGGATGCCTAGGCCGAATATGGTGAGGGAATTGGGGATTTAATGGGCTGATTTCTATAGAAAATAATAAAATAATCAAGCATGCCATGTGTCACATGCTTATTGGCCCAATTTTTAACTTTTTGACTTTTTCTTCTTAAGTTTCCACCACAAATATTCTGGTATTTATCCAATCCTACCACAATTAAAATCCCTTGATCTTGACAAGTGCTGGGGTGAAAAATTTACCGATTTGCCCCTGGGGCGAAAAAATTACTATTTTGCCCTTTTACTCCGAAATGTACCGGAATCTCATTATTTCTACTTTTCAACCTAAAATAACACTAATATTGATCAATATTAACCAAATGGGGCAAAAATTGTTTTAAAAAAATTTTCGTTTAGTCCTTTAGTGGCAAAATTACCATTTTACCCTTGTGCTCCATAAATATCGAGAATCACAATTTTTCACTGCTAAATATCATTTTATACTCCAATAATCATAATTATATTTCATATAATTATTCTTGGTCAAATGTGATCAAATCTTGGCTAAAAATCTCAATTTTATCATCAAATGGTAAAATGACCGTTTTGTCCCTAATTGGTCAATTTTCTGATGGACTCCAAACTGGACCTTGAACTCCAAATCACTATTCTAAGCCATTCTGTTAGTTTTAAAATTTTCAAATTCCTCTTAGAATTTCTATTTGAACTAGTTCAAGGCTCGATTTAACTTAGTTGTACCACTCGGTACAATACCGTCTTTAATCGAGCTTGACAGGGTCTCACAATGTGCTAGGGGGTGAATAGTACAATTTGGCTCTTTCAAAGATTGTCTCTAAGTGTAGACAAAGTGAGACAAATGAAGGAAAGAAAATAAAACCAAAACAGAGTAAACAAGACAACCAAATTTAAAGTGGTTCGATCCAAGACCTACATCCACTACCTTGATTATCCAACCAAGGATTTTTCAAACAATCCACTAGGAACCGATGAAATTCACAAGCTTTCACCAAGCTTTACAATGGCTTTTACCATGCTTAGCTAAAACCTTTTACACTAGTTTTTCCCATGCTCAACTATAACCCAATACCTAACTTTTCAAGGCTAAGTTAGAACCTTAACACATTCAAGCAAACCTAGCTTGAAATAACCACTTAGAGTGACTCTCTCACTCTAAGAATATAAGAAGAGAAATAAAAGAAAGTACCTATGATCACAAATTGATCTAAATGGTACAAGGTTGAGTGCAGAATACAAATACAAAGGATGGGCATTTAAGTGTAGTAAGGTATAGAGGAGATTTTTTGGTTTTTTAGCTCTATATGACTTAAATCTCTTCCAAAACTTCCGAGAACTGATTTTAACCGTTAGAAGACCCTTTTATACATGGAGAAACAACTTTGATTGCAGTTTGGAAAGTTATAGCCATTAAAAATAGTTGAGAGTTGGTTATAGCCGTTAATTTGTCTTCTAGTGCTCTGGTTCAAATTGTAGACAAAAAGCTCTTAGTAGACTAACTTTCTTCTTGGTTGACTAAGTTGGTTCTGTCTTCTGGTCGCAGATTTTAGTAGAGATCATTTAGTCGACTAACTCATTTCTTGGTCGACTAAGTTGGTTCTGTCTTGAAGTCCAAATTTTGGTAGTAGCTTCTTAGTCGACTAACTCTCACCTTGGTCAACTAAGTTGGTTCTGTTTCTCAATATTCTTCAGCCCGTAATTTCGCCAGTTTAAATTTAGTCAACCAACACTCTTCAGTATTTAACTAAAGACCTTCCTTATTGTTGATCAATCATTTTTCTTCATTTTCATGATTTTTTGTATACACATTTGAAAGGTTGATTTATTATTTCCATATGGCTTTTGGTCCTGCACACTTAGGTAGAAATGTTAGACATAAATGAAATGGGAATGTTTTCTTATCATTAAAAACTAATGAGCCAACAAACTTTCTATCACAAGTACACAATTGGAACATTGATTGCAACATATCTATTTCACCTTTTGTGGTATGCCAAAATCATCTTTTGGGCATATTTCACTACTAACATTCATATACCTTTACCATGACATTTAGTGCAAATTTGTTTAAGCAATGATTTCTAATTAACTCTTAGGCACATAAATATCAAAGTATACATCACTTCGCGTTGCGATCTTAACCTTACTCATCAATCCTTAACCGTTAACATTGGTAAGGTGGACAATTCACTTAATTGTTGCATCTTGCCTTTGCGACCATAAGATCCAAATTCGTAAACTTAGGATGGAGAAGCTCCCTCTTCTAGGTCATCTAATAATCAACAATTTCTAAATCTCTTACCTTTGGAGAAATCAAATTCAGGACTAATCATTTACATCATAAGTTGCATACTGAACCATATAAACTTTTTATTTGATCTCTAAAGCAACTTGTATACTAAGCTCAAACATAGAACTCCATATGACATTTAAACTAAAATCAACATTTCTAAGTCATGTAACTTCAAGCTACCAAATCCACAACTAATCCTTTAATCCTTTGGCTTCACGCTAAGCATAGCAAAATTCAAGCTCATCCTTAAGGTAGATTTGTTTACTAGGCTTTTTTCTTGATGACCACACATCATTTATAGCAATCACTAGCCATTCTAGTCCAAGTACGCCCCTTATTACCATTACCATGTGCTCTTTTATATTGACCTCAAATACAATTCATAGTCATCTAATTTTCTTCCCATTGACAACCATGGGTTCAAATTATAACTCCACCAAATGAATAAATTATTACAGAACTATCAGTCCAGCTCCACCTTCCTCCATCCTTAGTCGGAGGGATATATCATTACATTAACCTTTCATTAAGAGCATTTGCTTAAAATTCTTCCAACAACAACTCATGTTTTGGGTGGCATATCAAACCCGGACAACGGCACTATTTAGGACCTTTCTGTAACGTTAGTGAAAAGGGTAGGGTACTAAGAATAGCAGTTCATATAGCCTCTTGTCTATGACTTGTGCTGCAGTCACAAACCATAAACAAGACTCTACATTAACTTTGACAACTCCGCTAACTAGCATAAGAATCCCTAGGACTCAACTAAACCTAGAGCTCTATTACCACCTTTGTCACAGCTCAATTTTTAGGCCATGATTGGCGCACAGGCCCAATAGGCATAGCCTACTAAGCCCAAGCAAGCCTTTTTATGCAATCTCGATCATCATTCCCAACCATCATTTCTAAAACCACATATTGTAATTCTCAACTATAAATATTTCAATAACATTTTATAGCAACCCAATATTCACATTTGTATTATGTTAAAATAATGTCACCCGTTTGCCAACCTAAAATGGAATCAATAATCAAATATACATATTTGATTTTTAACATGAATCTTAGTGGTCTACATTACTTATACATATACACAAGCATAAGACTCTTGACCTTCAGCAGAGTGACCTTGGGTGAAGGAACAGCTACTGAGATGCCATAGTACCTACCAAGAAGGAAAGCATAAGTGGACAACTCAATCTAGGTCTCAACTACCTCCGAATCTGAAAACATAAAGTTTAAAAAAGTGAGTATAAAACTCAATGAGTGAACATAAAAAGGGAACAAGCAACCGACATGGAAATATTTTGAAAACATGATGCATTTTTGTTAAAAACAATGCAATTTAGTTTAATTTCTTGTAAAACCCTAGAATTCAACCTTTGATTATTAAATCCCTTAGTGTTGAAAGATCCATGATACGCCATGAAGTTGAAAAGAATGAAAGTTTTAGCAAATGTCTAAGCAAGACAAGCAAAACAAAGGGTTTCTTGCTGCAACGAAAAGGCATTCTTGGTTTGTATATATTTTGGTTTTTCAAGCATATCTTCCACTACAGAAGTCCAATTGATATGATTTTTAGGTCATTAGAAAGCTAAGAGGCTGGGATAAATCTTTTATGTCTACCACTTTGCCCAGTTCTGATCAGAATGTGGTCAAAATCATTGTCAAATTGAAAGCATTGCACCATAATTTTGGAACAACCCGAGAATTTCTCGCTGTAGCAAGAATCCATTTTTGCTGCAGCAAAATTCCTCACTGCAGCGAGAATCAATTCTCACTGCAGCAAAATTCAGAGCATGGATTAAGGTTGCCTACCCGAGAGTTTCTCGCTGCAACGAAAATGAATCTTATTGCAGCAAGAAACAAAGCAATTTAGTTGAAGGGGTCTTGTTACATCAAAAAGCCATTTCTTGTTGAAATAAAAAGCAATTTGGGAGTAATTAACAATGCCAACATACAACACATTCACAAATATTTCTATAAACTTTCTATAACATAAATATTTATACATACATCATCATGCATACCATCCCGTCACACTCAGCTCATGTGCACTCCCACACCGTACATAGTTGGGTCATCATCAGCTCATATGCACTCCCACACCGCACATAGATGGGTCATTATTATCACATAAAATGAGCATCCAAAGCATAATATACATATCAATATAATGTGATGACGCATGAACTATTCATATTGCACATTTCACAAGATAGAAACATTTCATCAAGGGCTTGTTCCCCAAGTATATTTTTTTAAAGCAAAAACAAATGAAACTTTCAAATGATTTATTTAAACATGTAGGCACTTCCCAAAAAATTTTCAAATGCAAGTTCACTCACCTTACGATAGCGGGATATTACATCGCTATTTGTTCGGAGGCATATCTAGCTATTCCTACTTGCCGGTCGCTTATTATTTCCCTCGACACACCACCACAATACGCTACCTTTACTGTTGCACTTCCTAGCAACAATCCCAACTCAATATCTTTTAGCGTACATCATTTATAATCCCTTTTTCATTCAATCACGAATCCTTATTCAACTTAACTTATCTTCACACAATTTTTACCAAAGTTGCTTTTATCCCTTGCTTGCATAATTCTTTAAATTATGATTACCGGCAACTGTTTATGACTCTAAAATATATATTAATCTTTTCTAAGGATATTTATCAAGTTCAACCATCCTTTCCACAACAACCATAATTTCTCACAATATGCCACTTAAAATGTCAACTACACAACAATACCCATTTTCTCAAGATTCCTCAACTACACTTAAAACATCCTTTGCCTTTACCTTTATGGTTGCTTGACCCGTACTTGCACTCTAATATTCCTTCAAAACATTAATCATCAAGCTGCCAAAATGATTCACACATTATTTCTCCAAAGATTTAACCAACCATGAGCTTAAAACACAAAAATCCTTACCTTAGCTTGCTTGAATTACAATACCAAGCTTTTCTTCCTTTCTTTCTTTTTCTTTCTTCTTCTCTTAGGGTTTAGATGTGCTGAAAATTGGGGTTAGAAGCTGCAAGTTTAGTGCCCAAGAAGTTTGGAGAAGAAAGAAGTAAGAAAAGAAAGAAAATGAAAAGAAACAAGGGAAATCACATGAAAAATTTTGATTTTCATGAACTTGAAATGAAAATGGCGTTGGAAGCTTCAAGAAGAAGAAGAAAATATCTTGCTAGAGGAGATAACCACGGTCATGGCTAATAAAGATGAGAGTGAAAGCTTCTTTTGGAAGCTTTGACCAAACTTTACGTAAACTTATCGTTTTACCTTCAAAGTTTCTTCCCTTTTTAATTTAGTCCTCACAACACTCTTTTAATTCCAATTTCTTTCTATTATCTTCTTTTACACATGTACAAATGAAATATAAAGCTTGTACTCCAACGCGGCGTTTTCATAATATTTAAAATATATTTTTTTTTTCGCGTTAGTTTATTTAATAACACTCGGGCCCCACTAGCTTTATTTTTCTCTGAAATTTTCTCGTTCTTCCTCTCCCCCACTTAGATTAACTGTGTACTCCTTCTTCATGAAAAATTTCGACACTTAATAAAATATTAATATTTTAATATTATTTTATTTCAAAATTTTCCACTTGTCTCCTTGGTACCCAAAATACCTTATTATGCCTCAATTCACTTCCAAATCACTTTTTATCTCACAAATTCTTCCTTGATAAAAATATTATTATTTTATTATTATTCTCTCGCGTGTGAAATATTTTATCTTAAAATACTCTTTTCACCTTTCCTAACTTTTAAACATTATAATTAACCTCATTGGTATCCGATAAGCTTCATTAGCCACCATGTCAAAGTACGAGGTATTACATCATTACTGCCCAAAACATTGTTCTGTAAAAATCACATATTATGATCTTTTCCAAACTTAGAAAATTTTTTGCTTCAAAAGTGACTGACAGCCAAAGTATCAATGAATTCTTCTGATGGTAAAAACTAAGTATGATATGCAAAATATGTACTCTATATGCTCATTTAAGGATTTCCTAACTTATCTTCTTATTCAAGGTAAGATTTCACATTCTCCCCCTTATGAAAATTCATCCTTGAACTTAATAAATGCACTAACCTTCACGGAATAAGTTTAGATACTTAGCTCACATGTCATCCTCAGCTTCCTAAGTCACCTCTTTTCTCGAGTGATTGCACCATCGTACCTTAGCCAAGGCCATATCTTTAGAGCATAACTTCTTCACTTGTTTATCTAGCATGGCTATCGGTACTTGCTCGTAGCTCAAATCATCTCCCAATTGTAAGGAACTCATGCTGAATCACATGCAATGGATGCGATTGGTACTTTTGTAGTATTAAAACATGAAACACAAGATGAACACCACCAAAATTCGACAAAATTTCTAGTCGATATGCCACTGTACCAACTCTATCTAGAATCTCGAAAGGTCTAATATATCTTGGGCTTACCTTGCCCTTTTCACCAAACCTCATAATGCCTTTGGTTTAAGAGACTCTTAAAAACACATGATCACCAACCTTAAACCCAACTCTTGCTGCCTATGGCCGGCATATGACTTTTTTTTACTCTACATTGTCAACATCATTTGTTTGATCAACTATATCTTATAGGTGGTTTCTTCAACTATTTTCGACCTAAGCAACTTCCTCTCACCAACCTCAAACCAATATATAGGTGATATATATCTACACCTATATAAAGCCTCATAAGGTGCCATTTGAATACTAGCTTGGAAGCTGTAAGCAAACTCAAGCAATGGCAAGTGTCGATCCTAAGCAACTCCAAAGTCTATGACACAAACCCTTAACATATCCTTTAGTTTCTTAATAGTTCTCTTAGATTGTCCATCTATGTGTGGGTGGAAAGTAGTACTAAAATTCAACTTGGTTCCTAAAGCCTCTTGTACTTCCCTACAAAATCGACTATAAACTATGTACCTCTATCTAACACTATAGTGATTGGAACTCCATGAAATCGCACTATCTCATTAATATACAACCTAGCATAGTATGCCACTTCATGAAGGTCCTTATTGGTAAATGGTTGGTGGACTTAGTTAGCCTACCCATAATCACCAAAATAAAATCATGCCCCTTACTCGTGTGGGGTAATCTAGTCACAAAGTCCATAAAAATGTACTCTCACTTCCAGTCGAGGACAAGTAAAGGTTGTAATGGTCCAACAGGCCTCTGATGCTCTGCCTTTAACCTATTGGCACATTTAGCACTTATCCACAAACTTGGCCCCATCTTTCTCAAGGCCTTCCCCCCAATACATCTCTCTCAAATCATGGTACATCTTGGTGGTGCTTAGGTGAACCACATATGCAACCACATGGGTTTCCTCTAGAATCTCTCTTCTCAAATCATCAATATCTGACAAATATACTCTAGTTCCATATTTAAGTAATCCATCACTGCCTCTAGTAAACATCTGTCCTTTATTTCCTTAAGGATCCACTGATGTCGTTACCACAAAATCCTCCTTGCCTTAGGTTTCTTTGATACAATCCATCAATATCAATTTCACTTTAAAATGGGCTAATAATGCATCGAAATCACCAAGCCAAAGTTGAATGCCTATATCACCTAACTCGTGCATACATTACAGTAATGATTTCCTTTCAATCGAGATATGGGCTAAACTTCCCATAGATTTTCAACTTAATACATCTACCAACACATTGCATTTGCTGAGGTGATACAATATTGTATAGTCATAATCCTTAAGCAACTCCATCCATCTACATTGCCCAAGACTAAGATCCCTTTGCTTAAAAATATACTTGAGATTCTCCCAAGTCTCACCATACAAGTAATGCCTCCAATCTTCAAGGTAAACATTATGGCAGCCATCTCTAAAACGTGTGTGTGGTAGTTTTGCACATGCTTCTTGAGTTGTCTCGATGCGTATGTTATCTTTTTTCCATGTTGCATCAGCACACATCCAAGTTCTACTTGTGATGCGTCACAATAATCTGTATAGCCCATTGAACCACATGGTAAACTCAACACTGAAGTGATGGTAAATAAAGTCTTGAGCTTTCTAAAACTCTCCTCATAGGCATCTATTCATGTAAACTTGACAACCTTTTGTGTCAACTTAGTCATAGGAGTTGTTATCTTTACAAAATCCTTAATGAATGTCTTATAACATCTGACCAACCTTAGAAAACTCCATATCTCAATTGCTAAGGTAGGCCTTGGCCATTTCTTTTCGACCTCAATCTTCTTTGAGTCCACCATCACACTTTTCTTAGATACTATTTGGCCTAAGAAGCTAACATTATCAAGTCAAAACTCGCACTTAGAGAACTTCGCATATGACTCGTGCTCCCTTAAATTCTGTAGCACTATCCTTAAATGTTGCTCATGCTCCTTTCTACGCCTCGAGAATACCAATATATCATTAATAAATACCACTACAACTTATCCAACTATGGCTTGAACACTCAGTTCATGATGTCCATAAAAGCAGTCGAGGCATTCGTAAGCGTGAACGACATCACCAAGAACTTGTAATGCCCATACCTAATATGGAAGGCAATCTTAGGCACATCCTCTTGCCTAATTCTCAACTGATGATCGCTTAACCTCAAGTCAATCTTGGAAAAACATTGGGCTCCCTAGAGCTGATCAAATAAGTCATCAATATGTGCAAAGGATACTTATTCTTCATTGTCACCTTGTTCAACTGACAATATTCTATACACAGTCTCATTCATCCATTTTTCTTTTTTACGAAGAGCACTGGTGCACCCCATGGTAACACACTAGGACAAAGAAAGCCTTTGTCGAACAAATCCTCTAGCTGATCCTTAAGCTCTCTAAACTTTTCTAGTGCCATTCGATACGGTGATTTAAAAATGGGACTAGTGTCCTACACCAAAGCTATGCAAAACTCTGTCTCCCGATCTAGAGGTAATCTAGGTAACTCATCCAAAAATACATCTATGAACCCTCACACAATAAGCACATATACCACACCAACTAATTCCATTTGGGTGTCAATCACCATGGTCAAAAAACCTTAGCATCCATGTCTCATCAAGTGACTAGCACTCGTAGTCAACAATATGCTACTTGAGGCCATGCTACGTTCTCCCTATATATAGAAGGATGTCTCTCCAAGATAGTCAAACCTAGCCCTCTTGTGGTGTCAATCCACACTAGCGTAGTTGGGAGATTGCCAATCCATCCCATGAATTATATCAAACTCCAGCATGTCCTTCAATATCAAATTTGCTTGGGTATCATTTACCTTAACTTGGACCACACAAGCTCTACACTCATATCTTGTCACAAATACCTCTCTCAGGGGTGTGGTGACTACCAATTCCTTTTCATAGTCAACATTTACCTTTATCCATAGTGTCATGACAATACCTTACAACATAATGAATAATAAGTTGTGGTGACTTACATAGTGTCCCCAAAATAAATGCCTACGATCCACGTCACATCACAAATCATGATCCTCGCAATCTAACTTGGGGAGTACTGCCCCATATAGTTAACATTATCATAAAGCAATTTCATCATTTTATCACCATAAAGCGAACCCATTACTTGTGCATGGTTCGAAATGAAGCTCTGTTACAACACTATACCATTAATACCACTTAGTAAATAGGATTGATAATATCCCCAATTGTCAACCTCAACATTTCACACTTAGATTGTCATGAGGTAAAGAAATCCCATGGCAAAAACATCTCTTACACACAAAGTTGTTGAAAAGGGAAAAGGGAAAAGGGAAAAAGAAAAAGGGAAACTGATGATCCTCCATCTCTTCCCCTGAAGAAGAAAGGAAAAACCAAAGAATCCTCAACCGATAAGAAGAAAAAAAGGTAAAATGAAGATGCCAAAGAAAGGGAAAGGAATAGCAAATGCAAGAACCTTCACAGGAAAAGGTACTAGTTCCAGTTGCCGATTTTGAAATCAATTGCACACTGATAGGTTTAAGAAAATTGAGAATGCTACAATTTATTATGCGAAGTTCTTTGATTAGCATAGTTTTGATGAACTATTGACAGTGAAAGAGGATTTAAAAAGATATTTTGAAATCTTGAAACTAAGGAATATGGGTACATTTAGGGAAAGGATGTTTAGCCTGAAAGGTATGATCTTAATCATCTTTAGAAGATTGTGACAAGAAGAAAAAAAAAAGTTTCCTTCTAGAAGCTATGCTAGCGAGATTAAGAATGCACAACTCAGGATTCTGCATTACTTTATTTCAACCATATTCCATGGCAGGAGTAGTAGTTTTAGCAATGTTAGTGCACAAGACTTATGGTTTATGGAGATAGTAGTTAATGACATTCTTTTAAATGTAAGGAGGTACATGGTTGAGAGAATCAAGGCAACCTTGTTGGGAGATAAAGCCAATTTGCCATATGGCAACATTATTACAACTCTAGTGAAAAAGAGAAGAATATATAGTATAAGGTTCCAAAATGATTTAACAAGAAACAAAAACCCAGGGACATTTTTGGGGAGTGTTCTGAAGATGGATTAAAAATTAGAAAGGAATGAATGTATCAAAACCACAAAAGGTACACCACTTCCTTCCACTACTAGAAGTCCTTCAACACCTTACATCAAAGTTAGCCAACCTCCTTCTCAAGGTTAAATGATGTTTAATCTCCTCATGAGGATTGATGGGATTTTAATTGAATAGGTTGTGAAGATAACAAAGATTAAAAAGAAACTTCAACAGCTTAAAGACCTTCTATATCAAGCCAAGAAAGCCAAATCCCTTACCCTTGAAGATCTAGCCACTGCAGTAGGCATTTCAGTGAAAAAGCTATTATTGGGCAGTTTGATCCACACACATCTAAAAATGAAGAAAAAATTAGAAAAGAGCAAACAGATAATGGAAAGGAGCAAGATGCTACAATACTCCCTAAAATAGAACAAGGCCATGAAATTAGAGAAAAAAAAGAAAATTAAGAAGGTGAAAAGGAACTTGAACAAAAAAGAGAATTAGAGAAAGAAACCCAAGGTGAAGAAGAACACTCAGCTACTAAAAACTGTTGGGATATGCCCTACAGCTAATTGAGATTGGTTAAGGCTTGATTCCAATCATGCAACAATATCATTCATGTTGAATGATTAGAGCTTTTCCTTCATCAATAAGACATTAAGTATAATGGGTTATAAGTCTAGTTGGATGAAGTCTATGAGATTAATATGCCTTGCAAGGGAACTATAATGGGTTGTAGTTATGAGATCTATATGCATCAAAGCATAATCTTTAAATGTTCCTAGTCGATGTATCATTGAGATTGGACATCAATGATATCTAGAGACTAGTACATTCTATGTTTTTTACTTGGGAAGTAAGCAACCGATCTCATAGGTTAAAGTATAGAGATACTTGGAACTAGAATGTAGGTGCTTGCCTAAGAGAGCAAGTTCACTGAACATGACCCGCCATGAAAAGTGCATTTGATATTTCACTCAAGTGTCTATGTAATAGTTCTCATGTATCAGTTGTGTAAATACTGCCTAGACTTGAGACACCAGGTTGTTTTATGTGTGGAGTGCTATGCTTTGATTTCATCCTTACGAGTGCCTAACCAAGGATCCCAAAATAAGATGCTTTTGGGTATAGCATGAAGCATGTGAAGGCAAATGAGTGGTCAAGAAAGGAATCATCACCTCAAGTGATTTAGGGGACATATCCTAACAATTCTTGGTTGATATTAGTTTATTGAAGTCCTTGGCCAAGGCGACTTGGAGATTATAAAAAGAGTTTCATAAGTCTCCATAAAGCTAGTGATCTAACTACAGGAACAAATGTGGAGGTCAATAAGAGTAGACACTGCACCATACTCTTATCATCTCCTAGATATATGATGAGGGAATGAATTACACTAGTAGATCATACACTGAAAGGTTGTCGAAGAATTCTTTGACTCTCTAACAATTGGGTGGCCATGATGCATTGCTAAATACCAATATTGGTCTATGGAATTGAATTAATTAATTATTAATTAATTAATTAATATTACAATTTAATTCCATTGCCAACTTGTTAGGAACATAATGGGTCACACACAAAAGTTGTACTACGAAATAAATTAGGAGTGTGATGATTAAGTTAAACTTAAATCATACTCTAGGTTTCAACTTCTAACGACTTAATTAAAATAATTTAATTAAGATTAAGGTTAATATTATAAATAGTTATAATATTAGAACCTTAATTGCAAACATGACAAAAGGAAATTAATTTGATTTTAATTTTCAATGATTAAATTAAAGGGGTTTAATTTAAGTGTTGGGCCAATATTATAATGGGTTGTAATATTGGGCCCTTAGTTGCAATTATGAGAGTTGTTTAACGTAGGTATAAATATCACCTTTAACTACTCATATATGACTATGAAAACCTAGTTGTCGAAAACAACCAAAAAATTCTCTAGCCGCCTTTTACGGTGAAAGAAAAATCTTATGAAGAATTTCTCTAGAGTGATCCAGCTTATAGTTTGTGTGAAGAAAAGGACAATTGTTGTCCACTCTGCTAGCACAGAGAATAGTTAAAAGCTCTTACCTTGCTGAAGGTTCAAGTGTAATTGTGTGGATACCGTTGGAGGCCAAACACTTGGGTGTTTTGGGTTCTTCATCCCTTTGTGGTGTAAACGAGCTTGAGTCGAAATAAGAGTAGTGTTGTACTTTTTTCAATCAAGAGGATTTGCCATCGTGATTACGACATCACTTGGCTAGGTAATATTTTGTTTACTCCTCTTAAATTTTGTTTGTATTAAAATCACCAAGGTGATCCATGGGTGGTGGCATGGCATGGTATGTTTAAATTTTATTTTTCACTGCATATGATAATTGTTATATCTGATTTTCATGCCATTCTAGCAAAAAAAGTAATGCAAGTTCCCCTAGAGAATCTAAAGGGATCCCAATTTTTGAGTTTATTAGAGACATTCTTAAGGAAGCTAAAGATGACTAGGAAAAACAATAAGCAGAAATGGAGCAAGAAGTTCAGTCAGCTCAACCAGGGACAAAACAAGCTACAAGGGAAATAAATCGAGACAAGGGTAAAGCAGTTTATACTGCTCCTATTGCAAAGAAAACTACAAGAAGGGGGAGAAAAACAATGGCCACTAAAACCAAGGTCTTCAAAAAAAAATCCACTAGACTAGCTTTGACCTCCATTCAATAGTCTTCTAATCCTACAGCACCTTAGACCATCTCATACACCTCCTCTTCTTCATCCTCATCATCTAACTCTTCATCTAGCTCCTCTCCTAAACCCCTCAAAGTGCATTTTAACACTGATGAATCCTCACCTTCCTCGAACTCAGATTAAGATCCTCTTTTGCATGATGATAAAAAGGGTGAGAAAAGTAGGATGGTCGAAAAATAAGAGTAAAAAGTAAAGCTGGTAAGAAAGATAGGAAAGACAATCTCAATTATGCTTTTATTGTTTTTGTTTTGGTTCATTTTATGGTTTATGAGACAATGTTTTATGCTGAGCTATGAACGATGGTTGAATGCTTATGGTTTTATGATGGAATTATATTTATGCTTATCTAGTTTATGTTTTCATGGTTGAATGCCTTCATGTCCTTACTTTCCATACCTGTGTATTGGATAATTTTATTAAGGCACACATTTAGGGGGAGCAATCCTAAATTTGCACATAAATTCTTTTTACATACAGACATTGCACTCTTAATCTAAAAGTGTTTTGCCATTGTCAAAGAAGGGGGAATATGTTGACTCTATATGTTTTTCATGATAACAAAACATTCTTCATTCATTAATGTCTAACTTCACTATTTAAGTGTGTAAGATAAAGTTAATTCCCTCATTAAAATAAATGATTAAAAACAATGTCATATAATAGATAGGTTAATCAGTTGAAGTATGAAAGATGAAAAGAGTTTGTGAAAACAAGGCTTATGTAACTGATTATCAAATAGCCTTAATCAATTAAGGAATGGTTGGGCTACAAGTTGAAGCAAAACAAAAAAATCTTAAGCAGTTAGCACTAGGCTTAACTGATTAGGGAGGTGTTGGAAAAAGGAAAATAAAAGTGTGCTAATCAGTTAAGGCATGAGGTTAATTGGTTTAAGCACAAGACTTAAAGAATCTCCAAGCACCCAAATTCAAATTCAAAGAAAATTTGACCATTGAATGGAATCAAAATGAAGAAGTTCAAATTCGAAGAATTTTTAATTGATTAGAACTTATGTTAATTGATTAAGGGTGAAGGAAGTGAAGCTCCAATTAGTTAAAGGGAAAGTTAACCAGTTAGAGGAAGTCCATTGAAATAAAAAGGCTTAAAGACACAAATCTCTTAATCAGTTAGAGTTTTTTGTAATCGGTTAGAGTAGAGAACACAACAGCAAGACAATGCAAGGCAGAGAAGCTATAATCGGTTAAAGCTACCTGTAATTAGTTAATTGAACTTTTTCAGCCCATTTGAATATAAGCTCTAGAAGACAAATAACAATTAGAATGGCATCAGATCCAACAACTAGAAACTGGTCCCAACAGAAAAATTTGACTCCCCAAGTATAACAAAAAGCTCTAACAGTCAAAGAAAGTAGATTTCAAGATAAATGAGCCATTTTGTGCAAAAAGCCAAAACATCTTTTACCAAAAACACTTGTTCTTCATTCTAAATCCAAAAAAAAAAGTGTTTAAGCTTGATTGTCATCTGTCCAGATTTATAAAGTGTTATAGTTGTACTTTTTTATCTTCTCTTTCTTGGAAAATTAGAGCGTGGTAAGTACTCTAAAGCTTGTTGTAAGGGATTACAGCTTGGGTTAAAAGCTCACCTTGTAAAAGCTTGGTGAAAGCTGTTAATTCCACTAGTATAGTGAAGTTGGGTTGAAAATCCTTGATTAGGAGATCAAGGTAGTGGATGTAAGTTAAGGGGACCGAACCACTATAATAGTCTTACATTGTCCACTTCTCTCGACCTTTCCTTCCTTGGTGTCTTTTACCTACCACAAGCTTTACATCCATCTCCTTCTAATTGGTTAAAAGTTATATCACTCAAAAAGGCTGAACTTAAAATTTTTAGTGCTATTCATCCCCTCTAGCACTCCAATAAGACCAACGGGCATGAAAATGTGCTTAGTGAAGAAGATTGAGCCTTTGAAAAAGTCCCAAAAAGTAAGGGAACTTAAGGAATGGTAAAAATAGATGATTTCACCTAGAAATTTGGGTTCTGGGCTAAAAGTATCGATATGTTCTAAATAAAATGCTTTAAGAGGCTATTTGTGTGAAATGTATTGATATATTTTACTAATGTATCGTAGATTTGGTGTAGAAAAGGCTATTTGATTAAATTTGATGAGAATTTCAATGTTAAAGGATTCCTAAAGGTTTATATTAACATATACGAATGCTATTCAAATGTGTTCAAATAACATGGTTTATGAATTCCATGATGAAATTGTTTATGAATGTCATGAGATTGCAAGTGCATGTTTATGAAATACTTTTATCTCTTAGCTTGTCTCTTTCCTTATCCACTCAAGAGTCTTTGTGACTCACATGTTATTTTTCCCATTTATTTTGTTTTAGATCATTGATAGCGTCTGATAGCAACCAATGTCATGGATACCAGTGTCCGTCTTCATTCTTTAGTAGGTGTCTAGTAGTCACTTGATGCCTAAAGGGTCGGTCGCGTTCTGCAACAAGTCGATCTTTTACTTTATGTTTGTGTTTATAGACTATGAACATGTTTATGTTAATGTTGCCAATGTTGGGCATTTTATATTGATAATGTTATGTATGAGATTATGATGATGGCTCAAAAGCCTACATGGACACCCTAAGGGTGTTGTTGATAGCTAATGTTAATGTACACTATGATAGTGGTGCATTTTCATATATATATATATATATATATATATATATATGTATGTATGTATGTATGTATACCAAATGCTTGAGCTTATACAGTTAAGTTGAGAAGTTTCTTAATTGTATGATAAGTTTTATAAATGTATGTATTATGATTATGTACGTTAATGGATGTTATATGATGCTTCCGCATGTGATGAAGAATGTAGAATGATGTTATGATAAAAGGCTTACTTGGACCTAACAGGTTGTGCTCATCTAAGTCCATGCGCTAGTCAGGATCCCTCTAGGAAACGGCATGTGACACATACTTATGCATTTGCTTATGCTAAAATTGAAATCCTAATGGATAATGGACTCATGTTTTATCTACTTATAATCTTGATATACCATGAACATGATCATCTTAATGAGTTGATTTAGACTTTGTATGTTGGGATTACAATTAAGGTAAGTATCCGAGAACATATATCTAAATAGTGGAGTTCATGGCATTAACATCACTTCTAATGATTTCGAGAAGATTGGTGATTAATCTGAACCTAATGGATTAATGAATTAGCTACTCATCACATCTTAATACTCAAAAGATTAGATCTAGAGTATTGGATCACCAATTGGATTAAATCTAATACTAGTGGACAAAATTGATGTAAAAGGTAAAATAGTAATATCACCTTTCATCATGCTGTCACGACCCAATTTCCCGGGCTATGACCGGTGCATGAGCTCAATGAGCATAGCTCACTAAGCCCAAGCAAGCCTATCCATTTACCTTTGCTTAACAAATTTACCATATCATGCATACACACACACCTTTTCCCAAGTGTGAACATAGCCAAAACACAATGGCATTATTGATAATAATATACATGCACTATACCAGTCATGTATTTAGCAATTTACATTGCATACATATATTCACATTGTTAGATTGTATTCACAATACAAAATGACCCATGACTTACAGTGGAGACATTTACAATAAAAGGGATTACTATCGAATGCCAAACACATACCCAGGAGATGCACTATGAGGACTCCTCGATCTAGGGTCCAAAAGTCACCCGACCTGAAAACATGAATTTTTATAAAACGTGAGTACAATACTAAGTGAGTGAACAAGAAGGGAACAAGTATACCATAAGGAATGTTTATCGAAATCACGATGCATTCATTTTCTCAAAACCATGCAATTGTTTTAGCTCCTTTAAATCCCTCATGTAAACCCCACATGAGTAAATCACTTTACAAAAATCCATGCTCAACTATGGTACCAAAGAAATGGGAAATATGGCAAAAACCCACAATTTAGCAAAATGGACAGAAAGTTTCTTGCTGCAGCGTAACAGAGCAATAAGAAAAAAGTTTCCCTTCACTCAACAAAAAGGCCATCCTACTAAACCAACAAAATCAACATAAAACTCATGAAAATTCCCAAAGAGCAATGTATCAAATTTCACATAAATATCAACCATATATCACATTCATGAGCTTTCATTTCATAAGTCTAGATATGCATAATTTGATAGACAAACATCAATATCATCATAATCACACCCAGCTCATGTACATCCCCCCACATCGTGCACATAATCGGCACCATCGTGTGCATCTCCCCACATCGTGCACAATTAGTGCCATCGTGTGCATCCCCCCACATCATGCACACGGGCACTATCATCATCCACCTCTCACGCCACCATCATCACCGGCATGTTCATCCCCTCACATCATGCACACACATGGTTACTGTCACGACCCGGAACCTCCCTCAGGCCCATGACAATCGCCGCGACGTCCCGATTGACACTCATTATCCGGAATGCCAACCAGAACCCCGCAAGGCTTACATATCAGTTTCTTTCCTTTCTTGTGAGCAATCATTGTTAAATATCGAGTTTTTAGAGAATATATACTATTTTAGATAAAAAAACAATCAAAATAAAATTTTCGCCACACAAGGGTATTTTGGTCATTTTTTTCTCAAAAATTTCGAAACTGGCTAAAACGTAATATACAAGTACAAAACACATAATTCATATTCAAAATGAGTTTAAAAGTCTAAAATCTTCATTTAAAACGAAATTACGGTTATTTGAATATAATAAGAAAATAAAAGAAATATTAAGGAAAATATTCTATTTTCTTATAAAACAATATTTATAGAGTTATACATGAATACTTTTTATAGCGTAAAAGCTAAATAAATTTATACATACTGAAATACAGTAAACCAAAATATTTAATTTAATTTACAATAACAAGAGGGCCCCCGAATAAATAAAAATAAAGAGGACTGTGAACCTACGGTTTGGAAAATGTAGATCCAATGGTAGTCTTCGATGAGATCAGCTATCTACAGTCTATACTGAACCTGAAATGGGTGGAAAGGAGGGTGGTGAGATTAAAAAATCCCAATGAGTAAACAGACATTATCATAAATATCTAAAGGCGAGTAAAATGGAGGCAAGTTTAAACAACAAATTTCAACCCATTTCATAATGTTTTCAATTTATTTCTTAAACCATAAAATATTTGTAATTTACCAAAACAGTTGTTAAGGCTTATGTCTTTTATTAAAACAAGGCTCAAGCAAAAACTAATCCTCGGGGATACCTTGACCGAGGCATCTAACCGAGTCCACCAAGGGTGTTAAAATATTCACACGTGAAACACATTTTTTTTTTTAAAA